>NW_027397070.1:70081060-70150564 GCF_003265705.2 Callorhinus ursinus
TCTCTCTCTCTCTCTCTCTCTCTCTCTCTCTCTCTCTCTCTCTCTCTGTCCCTCATGAATAAATAAATAAAATCTTAAAAAAAACAAAAACAACAACCAGTGTTGGCGAGGATGTGGAGAAATTGGAGGCCTGTGCAGTTGGTGGGAATGTGAAATGCTGCTTCTGCTATGGGAAAAAGCACGGCAGCTCCTCTGAGAGTTAAACAGGGGAATGCCCTATGTCCCAGCAATTCCGCTTCTGGGGGTACACCCCAGGGAGTTGGAAGGAGGGACTTAAAATAGACACGGCACACCCTGTTATTGGGGCTTTATTCACAGTAGCCCGGAGGCAGAGGCAGCCCTAACGGCCATCTGTGGTTCAGTGGGACAGCACAGGGTCTGTTCGCACCACCGAATATTCTTCAGCCTTACAAAGGAAGGAGATGTTACCACCTGCTATGACAGGGGCAGACCTCGAGGACGTTACACCGAGGGAAGCAAGCCAGTCCCAGGACAAAGCCTGCCTGATTCCACTTGGATGGGGTCCCTGGGGTGGTCAGGTCCACAGAGACAGAAGTAGAAGGGGGCGGAGGGGGGTGTTGGAGACTGGGGGGGCGGGGGGGAGGGGGAGTTCTTGTTTAATGGGGACAGAGTGTCAGTTTTGCAGGGTGAAGAGAGTTCTGTGGATGGACGGTGGCAGCAGCTGCACGATAATGTAAATGTACTTAATACCACTGAGCTGTGCGCTTCAAAGTGGTTAAGACGGTGAATTTTATGTAATGGGTATTTTAGCACAATTTTTAAAATATTAAAATGTGATGCTCACTCTACTACTATGTTTCTAGAATAGAAACATGAATAGATTCCCAGGAGTAAAATTACTTAAAGAATCTTGATCCATATTGCCAGATGATTTTAATTCCTGAATGATCCAAACAACTTACAGATTTGTTGGCAGGGTCACGGCATGCCTTTACCGGTGTTGAGTAACTGTCATTTGTTGAAATTATTGCTGATTTGATGGGCAGAGAAATACTTTTTATGCAAGTGTTGTTTATGCACTTGTTCATTTGTGAACTGAATCATTTCAACATCTAGGCCCCGTTTTTTATAATCAACTCTGGTGTATATTTAACTCCTTGTATTTACAGCCTCTGTATTTCCTCTGGTTTTTTGGAGGGAACATCCAGAAATTTGTAAATTTTTTAATGGGAGCAATATCCAATAAGGGTTTGTCCGTTGTTTTTAAATGCCCTGTTCTCTTGATACTCGACTTCCTTTCTGAAAGCTGTAGGAAATGTGGGGAGTAAGGGGCGATTTTGGTTTGGTTTTTTACTTATCTCAGATTTTATTTTGGTGTGAAGACTTAAATTGGCTTATCCCCACATCACCAACCGGTTATCTAACTAATCTTACCCTTTCCACTGATTCAAGAGTCATTGTCTGTCGTAATAGTACACTTGGACGCATGTGCTTCCCGCTCTGGGGGCTGTAGCTTCATCCCATGGACCGGACCTGCCTCCTAGGCTCCCATTACGCGGGCGTGAACTCGCAAGCTTTCCAGTGGGTAGGACTAACCTTCCTCACAAGTAATCTCGTTCTCTTGCTTTTTTATTTTTCCAGGGGAACTTTAGAACTGTTTTGTCAAGGAAAAAAAATGTGTCAGAAAAATAAAGAGACCCAACCAAATTTTGACTGGAATTGCTTTACACCTGTAAATCAATTTGGGGGGGGAGGGGGGATGAAGAGCATCTTTATAGTATTTACCCTTCCAGTCCAGGAGCCTGCCTTCTGTGTATTCATTCAAGTGTTTTTTTCCTCTCTCCATATTACTCATTTGTTTCTTTGCTTATTTATGTTTAGGGTGTGTTTCATCAGTGATTTCCAGATCACAGTCCTTAGGTTCTTTAAAGAACTACTTTATATGTACAAGGCTTCGGAAGAGCATGGGGGGAAATCACTAATAAAGTTGAGATCCTTTGATCTGAGATCATTAGGAAAAATACATCAAGAAACCTCTTCACTTGTTCGTTGACTTCTAATCTGCATATTTTATGTAAAGATCCTAGAAGTCTTTCCCCCTCATCTCTTGATTTTAGCTCATCAGCACAGTCTTGGGACAGGCACGTTTCCCCTTCTCATATCCTATGAAACAAATCATTTGAGGCCAGGTCTCTGTCTCTTTAAAGTACGGATCTGTGGGAAGCATCTGCTCCGGACCCCCTACAAAGCCCCCTGCGCACCTCGTTCCTCATTGCACACACGTCTGAGTTCATCTGACATCACTCCCTGGCTGAGAAGGTGGTGGTGATCCTAGGAGAGCCGTCCTTCCCACGATCTGACAGCCCAGCGGGTCAGCAGCCAGAATTTAAATTCACATTAGCTGACTGAAAGCACGGGCAGTTTTTGTTCAGCTAGAGGAGGAGCCAGGCAGGTGAAAGGCCAAGTATGCACAGGTGGCTAAGGACGGGTCCCCATCGCTTGTTGTAAATAACTGCATGGCCAGCCCTGGAATCCAGCGGCATCCTTCAGCTCTGGGAAAGAGGGAGGCCCAGGTGGGATTTGGTTTGCTTTCACTTAATTTATTTTTGTGGTCGATATTGATGCATATTGTAAAAACTGCCTTCTTACTAGTGAGGGGGCCTTGCTAAACACCCCTGGACAATTGTAGTGGTTCACTCATTCCTCGAATTACAGGGCGTGCCAGCCCACTGGTGCAACCGCTAACCCCTCTTGCATCTCAGGTGTTTCTTACTATTGAAGGAGGTCTAGGAAGCAGAGGGCTTTGGCGTTCTTGTTCACGCAGGGGAGTTGCAGGAGAATGCATGAAAAGAGATGTGTGGTTTGGACAGACTTAGTTGTGTGTGTGTGTCAAGAAGTGAGGAATCTGTTTTCCGTTGTACCTGCCAGTGACTTTCCCTGCAGTTTGTTTTTAGTTGGAGGTAGCAGTGATACTTCTTTTTGTTAGGGGATCATCTCTTTGATCCCCTCCTCATACTCCAGAAAGGTCTGTCTCCTTGGCACAGCTTTTCACATTAACTCCTTTTTAAGATAAGAAACAAAGATCTAAATAAGAGCTTTTAAAATTAGCCCCATAACAAGGGAAATATCCTTTTTTAGAGATTTTAAACTTAAATAAAATTTCTATAAACTTCAAAGTATCTAACGTGTTGCCATCTTTAAGATAAAAAACGAACACTGCATTTCATTTTATCGCTTTCTTTTAACTGCCTTTAGTCTGTAGCGCTTTCTAGCTATTCAGTTTAAGGAAGCTTTCATTTCCTGTGTAATTTTTTAACTGAATTTTTCCAATAAAAACAGTAGATCCCGAGGGGGGAAAAAAAGCGTTTGAGGATCAGCTCATAACTCGGCAATAGGAGAGGCTGAGCCCGAGTCCACACTAGCGGCTTGGGATTGCATAATTTTGAATAGCCATTTGCCTAAACACCGCGAAACCCGGGTTGCCCACGTGCTAACTCCAGTTCAGATGTTGGAGCGCCTGGAACCCGGAGCTGCCGGTGGCCAGGCGGGAATGAGGCGCCTCTGACTTTGGGGGGCCAGCCCCGGGGCGCCGGCGGTGGAGTTCCTGCGGCTCGCACACACTTGCCTTCCGTGACTCGCACTCGAGGCCGCTCCCCGTCCGGCAGAGGGGGGTGTGGGGGCCGGCCCAGCTCTGCACCCTCGGAGAGGGGCTCTCGGGCTGGAAGTTAGCGGAGAGCGAAGCCTGTGGGAGCCGGGAGCCGGTCGGCCGTGCACACTGACAGCCGAGCAGGGCGCTCTCTCCATTTGCAGTTTTTTTAGTGTCATTTTAAGTTGCAGCTTCGGGCCAATCAGCGAGCTCCATGCCTGCTGACATCACGGGGCAGCCAGTTCCCTCCAGCTGCAGAGAGCTTCAGTTTGTCTTTTTTTTTTAAACTAAAATGGAGGCTGGTTTCTTGCCTTAAGGAGTACATTGCCTTTCCCGCTGGAGTCTAGATGTGGACATGTAATAAAGCGGGCAGCAGGATGGTGGTGGACGCGGCGAACTCCAACGGGCCTTTCCAGCCCGTGGCCCTTCTCCATATTCGAGGTGAGTTATTGTGTGTCGCCGAATCGGAACCTTCTGTGGTTAGTTAATAAATGGCTATTGTGCTTCAGATAAGAGGAGCAGGAAGTCCCCGCTAGCAGAACCATTGCGCCGCGCTGCACACTTAGCCCGCGGAGGTGGGCTGTGTCACCACGGTCTGGCATTTTACGAAGACTCGCGGAATCAGAGTCTTGAGAGAGGCCTTGCACGCATAGTTCAAAGCTGGTTTTTCTGCTTTCTGCTCGTTCTCCCATCCCCCTTTCGGAGCCGTGCTGATGTCAAAGGATGTGAAGTCACTGCCCGGGGAAGGTATTGGGTGGAGGTGGGAAGGAGAGGCGGGCGGCAGCGCCGGGCCAAGTTGTCTGTCCGCAGAGTTTCTGTTACATCTGGGTCGCTCGACGCTGCAAACGTTTCATTGGGGGCACATCTCCGTAATGAAGATGAACCGTCAGGAAATAATGCAGAAATGCTCGGAAGAGAACTTCCTTTAAAGGGGTTGTTTTCATTCCTGCCGTGGAGCCTCAGAGAGACATATGCTCAAGCTTTGAGATACAGAAATCTATTGTGGGTCATAATGTCTGAGATGTTAGCGGGTTCATGGAGTAGTAGGAAATATTTGGCATTCAAATAGGCTCCGTATTGGCGTTTGACTTTAAAATTTAAAATGGCAACAAGTTTCCAATGTGTTACATGGGTCTCGCTTCTTGTAGTTTATACAAAATTTGGGTTCAGAATTGAGCTGAAAAACACAATTACCATAGTAATTAATAATTATTATATTAAAATATAAGTATCCCGGTAGTAGTATACTTGTTCTTAGTTGGCATTTTAAAGCACGTGTTATATAAAATTTTTTTGTTCATAATTGAGAGAGACAGAAAATGGACGTTAAGCTTTATCAGATCACTTTAAAATGTATAATGTCACAGCTACGCCCTGACAAAACAGTTGTCACTGTTAGAATCTCCTCTAAGGACCCGTGTTAAGGAAGGGTGGGGGCAATATTTCTAGGTGACTAATAGTCCTTATGACTAAAATGCCGGACAAGATTTTTCAGATCCTAGGGTGTATCCAGGGAAGATAAACCACACGAATACTCAATCTGTTGGAATAAAATGGGTGTTGCTTTTCTCTCCAAACCCTCTTTAATAAAGCTGGTGAAAATTAATACCCACAGTGACCAACCTTTAGGTTGGGCTATGCATTCATTGTTTTATGGTGTGTGCCCAGAAAAGAGCCAGTGTTGACCACAGACAGCATGTAGTTATTTTAATGGCAGGAACCAAACGGGTAAAAGCAAAATGTAACTGTGTTTAGGTTTAAGTTAGTTTTTAAATACTGACTAGTTAGCAATCAGATAATTTTGTTACATATAAAATATATTCTTATAGTTTTAAGATACCTTACAAATAACATAGGTTATTTTGGTTTGTGAGTTTTTCTGATTTTAGTAAACACTTAAGGCCCCCGTCATTTTTTGAACTAAGAGTTTATTCTGAAATGGAATTATTTGGTTTTATGTCCTATTATACCACACTGATTTTTTTTTTAATTTTATTCCAAGACTTTATTATAGCCAGGTTGGGTTTTTTACCTTTGGTTGAGTCATTGGTTGTTTGCTGTCTAACTATGGAGGGGAAAAGTAGTGGAGTGTATTAACCCAAAAGAGACTTGAGTTTTTAAGAGGGGGTAACCTGTAGGGACCTAAAACTAACTTTTAATTCAAACAGGGGAATAATTTCTAATTTCAAAACTTGAAGAACATTGTGTTTACTCATAAGCAGTTTTTAGAGCAAGCATGTTAGTGTGCAGTTTAGCAAGATTGGTTTTACTTATATTGGTTTTTAAATTCTCGACCAACTAAACACCCAGTCAGCTGCTCTCCTGTGTATGTCCAGTGCTGTGGGTCAGTAACCGTGACTGAGAGGCGCAGCCCCACCCCAGAGCCAGTGGTTTTGTGGGCAGACCCACAGGGGCCCTGCCCCCGTGCAGGGGGTACGCAGGTGCTGGGAGAGCAGGAGCTGATGTAATGATGCTGGGGAGAGGCGGCAGCCAGGAGGGGGCGACGCTGAGGGCTGCCTCCCTCTCAGGGTGCACCCCGGTTCCCATTTAGGGAGGAGGGGGTCTTCCACACAGAAGGGAAAATGACCTTCCAAGGTCACACACACAGCCCGCACATGGTCGGGCCAGAATCTAAACCCAGGCATTTGTGTTGTTTTGTTTGGCTTTTTTTTTTTCCCCTCAAAAAAAAACCAAACATTTTAAAATAGAAATTTGGGCAGTTTGTAGAACGTTTTGCCACAGGATTATACTCGCGGTTTTTCCCAGTGCCTTATCAACATTTATCTATTTTATTGGCCTCTTGTGTGTGACATTTTGAACCCAGGGTTCCATTTCTTTCTTTATTTTACATCTGTCTGTCAGTTCCCCTACCACGCTGTGCCAAGCAGGTCCCTAACTCACCACAGGAAGTGAGCACCTTGGCCCAGCTTTGGGAGTTTACAGCCCCCTGCGGGGTGGGTGGCGCAAGTAAACATATAAATCAATCCGATCACTGAACTGATTAGTAGTGCCAGTGGTTTGGACAGTTCTCTTCTGTTAAATAATCTAGAGTTTGCAATTAATATGGTGAATTGGCATATCCTAAAAAAGTTCAAGCGTGAGAGGAACACACTGTTGAAATCTACATAAACTTTTCTGTCTGTAGAAGGAGAGCGCGTCACCTGAACTTGACGGCTGTAAATTTAGCTCGATGACTTAAATCCTGGTCTCCCAGCGCTGTCCAAGAGAACTGCCTGTGTTGGTGACGACGTTCTCCGTGCTGACCACGGCGGTGGCCCTGGCCACATCTGACCAGGGAGCACTTAAAATGTGGCCAGTGCACCTCAGAAACTGGATCTGGGATTTTATTTCATGAGAGTTATTCAAATTTAAGTGGACATTTGTGTCTGTGGCTTCTGTCGTGACAGCGCGGGTTTAGACCGGGGTCAGCACTTTTTCAGAAAAGGGCCGGCGTACCTCGGAGATGTCGCAGGTTCTGTTCCAGATCCCGCAGGAAAGCTCATGTCACTGCAAATCAAGTCTGACGAAGTTTTTGGTTTCCCAGCACCTGTAGAAGTCACGTTTACACTCTGCTCTACTCCATTAAGTGACAGAAACAGTGCACATACCTTGATTTAAAAATACTTCATTGCTGAGAAATGCTGACCATTGCCTGAGCTCTCAGCAAGCCGTCATCACTGGTCACCGGTCATCGTAACACATAAAATAATAATGAGAAAGTTTGGTACACTGAGAGAATGATCAAACTGGGACACAGAGACGCTAAGTGAGCAAAATGCTGTGGGAAAAATGGCGTCCACAGACCTGCCTAACGCAAGGTTGCTGCAGACCTTCAATTTGTAAAAAAAAAAAAAAAAAACACACAGTATCTGTGAGGCGCAGTAAAATGAGGTGTGCCTGTAAATAAATATTTTTGGCCGTGAAAGCAGACATAGGCAGTAAGTAAATGAATAGGCACATCTGTGTTCCAATAAAGCTTTATTTACAAAAGCAGGTGACAAGCCAGATCTGGCCCATGGGACCCAGTTTTCCAGCCCCCGTTCTAGACCATTCTGTGAGTTTTGGAATGGCCTGTTGGTGTAGTACAACGTGTCACTTCCAGAACCAGGTTTAAGACCAAAAAGATGTTAATGGCCGGAGAGGAGAGAGCTCTTGACCCTGTTCCAGCTGTGTGATTCCAGCCTCCAGAGAGTCAACTCCGTCTTGTTCTAGTTGTTCAAAAACTCACTCAGCTGATGAGTCTGTCTTTGAAGGACTGAAATCTAGCCGTGGCCCCATGGGGAGCTCAAGGGCAAACTGTTCCTTTTGTGGGAACCCATTTTTCCTGGGATGTTGAGGTCCAACTGCAGAAGTTTGTTTTCTCACGAGTAAAACGGGCCAGAGGCAGTGTGGAAGTCAGACCGGATCCAGTGGCTCAGCCAGCACAGCTCCTAACACCTGTGCACGATGCAGGTGGCTGGCCAGAGGTCCCACCCTCCTGCGTGTTGTGATCCCAGTGAGGACGGTGCCTGATGGTATCCACATTCCCCCAGCGTTTCAGTGTTGACCAAAAATAAAAGACCTCTCGAAAGCTCAGACCGAGGAACCTCTTTCTGCCTAGTGCCTCAGATCAGCTCAGGAGTTCTACTTCACAAACATCTGGGTGTTGTGCACCTGTCCTTCTCTCGGAAGCAGCTTTTCAGAAATACACTTCTAAAGCTCACCTGGAGTGATCCCGTATGCAACGGCGTTTCTTTCGTATTCCTGAGGGCGTACGGAAGGTAACCAAAGTAACGGATCTCCCTCGGGGTGGGGGGTGTTTGGGTCAAGTTCGCACTCTTTTTGTTCATCAGTCTTCCCTTGAACTTGGGTATAATGTCTTCCAAGGGTTTTCCGATCACGACTCCTGCCTGGCAGCAAAAGCTAAACTCCCAGAATTTTTCACTAAAATACGAATGAGAGAAAAATAAAGACACGAGGTTGACAACTAGAGAGCTTGCTGTACCACACCCGTCCTTGGCGCGACCTTCCCCTTCCCCACTGTCCTGTTTCACCACCTCATCTGCCAGGTGTTGATTACGGGCTTCCTTTTCTGGCCTCCTCCACGAATCGTAAGCAGCCTGAGGAAGGTCACGGTCAGCTGGATATTTCCCATGACCTCTAGCATCATCCCTAGAGTGTAAGCACTCAGTCAGTGTTGGTGGATTGAACAGAAAAAGCTGTTTCTCTGAAGGACCATTCAGATACTGTTGATTTGGTGTATTTTCTAGCTGATTACTTGATCAATCAAACAGTACTTGTCAGCCTCATGAGAAGCTATCCAAGGGAACTAGTTAAAAAGGTGGACACAGGTAACCACTCTGTGCTCGGCCTGGCTTCAGACTAAACCTCTTCCCTAGCAGATGGAAATAGGACCACCAAGCATGTGGAGATGTGGAGAGCTCTAAAACAGGGGGTGATTAGTTTCTCTCACTAACGTACTGAAAGGAAAGTCTTATTTTCATCTTGGAAGGACACTGACTGGAGTCCGTGAAGACAGAGAATTAGAGCAGGTGACGTCTGGTTTTGGCCCTTGAATTGTTCATAAATCAAAAGCCCGTCTATTAAAAAATAAAGAGACATAACAAATACAGTAAGTGAATCTATATCAGACCTTTGTTCTAAAAAACAAAACAAAAGCCCTATGTAGAAGACATTTTGGGGGCGATTGGAGAAAGTTGAGTGCAGAATGATATGGGGTGCTGTGGAATCAACTGTTAGTTTCCTGGGTGCAGCAAAGGGGTGGGGGTGTCGTAGACACAGTCCTTCTTCTTAGGGACTGGAGATGGAGGATTTAGCAGTGCAGTACGATGAGCTCTTCAGCTTTCTTGAAATAACACAGAGAAAAATTACCGTAAAGCAAATACGCTAAAATATGAACAACTGTTGAATCTAGGGAAGTAGGTATCCAAGTGTTCATTCAGCTTCTACATAGGTTTCAACTGTTTCGTAATGTTAGAAATATCCTGAAAATGTTCTGCTTTAGAAAAAAATGTACAGAGGAAATTTAATTATTCAGAAATTGTTTCCTAAACAGTGAGCGGTGGTCTTTATGTTCAAGTTTTGGCTTTTCCTCTTTCTGTCTTTATTCCACTTGCCAAATCAGTGGCTGTTGCTGAAATAATGAGGTGAGGGTTCGGCTGTCCTGGGCGGGCAGCGTTGAGGGGCCGGTGGGCACAGCTGCTAAGCACATGCCGCCTGGACAGCAGTACCGTGTCACCAAACAGTATTTCGGGGGTGTACACCTTTTTGGACGTTTATTGGCATTTTTACTGGTCTTCTAAAGTGTAGCAACCTTTCAGGCACACACGCAGATAAAACCAGGGTTCCCTCTGAACGGGAGAGGCAGGGGTGCTCCAGGCTCCGCATCCCCATCACTGCACTGGCTGGCAGAGCCATCCTGGGCAAGCTGCCCCGCTCCGTGCCTGGAAATGGGCATAAGTTGCCCTGCCTCTCTGGGTTTTAGGAGGGTAAAAAGAACAGATGCATCTGAAGTGCTTAAAATGGTGCCTGAAGCCTTGCGAGGCTCCCCACAACTTGTCACCCCTTTGCTATGTGGACTTCGGAGCCCAGCATCTTAACCACACTTTTTTACCCTTCCGCTGTGTTACCTCTGTTGGTTCATCTTGAAGCATATCTGTTTCTCTCTCCCTCCCCCACTCACCAAGCCTTTTCTCCTCTCGCGGTTGGCTTGCCATTTCGCCGCCCAGAAGAAACAAGCGTCATTGGTAATCCTGGCATGTGGACTGTGTCCCGCTTAGAGACGGTGTATAAAAGTACCCAGTAAGGCGATGGCAGGCACCACCTTGGTGGCCTCACTAGTCCCTGTGCTCAGTCCTGCAGCTCTCTTGGGTCTGGTCTGCTCAGTTGGCTGCATGAAACAGGAGATGAGCGTTTGCTTACGTTCCTCCCCTCGCTCTGTTGTTAACGCTTTTGAAGAAGGTCTTTCGATAACGTTCAGGAAGAATGCTGTTTTCAGAGTCAGAGGTACATGATCTGTGATTAGTCCCAAACAGGGTAACTTCCCTCGTCGTTCCCCGTTAGTTGTGTTTATTTTTTTCCTAAAGATTTTATTTATCTGAGAGAGAGAAGGCGCGCAAGCAGGGGAAGCAGCAGAGGGAGAGGGAGAAGCAGACTCCTCACTGAGCACAGAGCCCGATGTGGGACTCAGTCTTACTGTTTTAAGTGTTAATGCTGTGGTGTTGACAATAGAGCCTGCCCTGTTGAACATCGGCTGATCTGTCTTTTGTCACTGCTGCACATGCGCTTCTGTACTCCTTTAGGATTTTTGTCTGCTGGTTGTGTCATTCATGAGCAATGCGTTCTAATTTCGGTCTTCTGACTTACAAAGTTATGAGAATAGTAATGTTTCACTGGAGGGAACAAGCCCAATCTCCCTCATCTCCGGTCCCTTATTCTTGGTAGGCCTCGAGGAGGAGGAGACGGGGAGGGTGTGTGCATGCAGGTGGGTTTGCATTTGCAGCCAGTTTGGGTACGTACACAACTAGGAATTGGTTTTTCTCACCTTCATGTGGTAGACCCATTTGATGACTGTGTTTTCAGAACTCTGAGGCTGCGAAGGTGTCCTCAGTCTCTCTGCACAGGACAGAGTTCACAAGTGTGGTCCTGGGGCCCCTGGGGTCCCAGAGATGCTTTCAAGGGATGTGCAAAGCCAAAACTGTCTTCACAAGAGTGCCAAGGCCTCGTACCTCTGTCACGGTGTGGCCATCTGCCCTAATAGTGCGAAGGCAGTGGTGGGTGACACCCTCCTTCCCCAGAGCAGGTGATGCTGTGTTCCACCACGTGCCCGCCAGCCTGACCTGGGAATGTCCTTGGGGAAGCTGGAGGTGGTTCATTTTATTCCATTTCAACCCTGGCCACCCACCTTTCGATGTTCTGTGTGACGGAACGCGGAGCCCTCAGGCATGCTGGAGTGTGGGGGCTTGTCTCCAAAACCAAATGGTTGTGCGAGTTACAAGCTGAACTAGCCCTTTTTTTCCAGGATCGACATTCTTATTTGAAAGAACAAAAGGCAGACACACTGTCTTGAAAAGTAATGATGTGAGTCAGCCAATTCAAAGGAAACAGGAGTGACACTCTTTGTTGCCCATGATAAAATTCAAGCTTGCAGGCAAAAATTTGAATTTCGGAAAACTTGTATCTGCCAACGTGAGCTTGATTGCTCCTCATGCTGACGATCCTGGTAATATTAACAAATGGAGCTTCTCGATGTGTTCTGTGGAAGATCTGCACAACCCCACACACCAGCGTGTTCCAAATGAGCAGAAATGATGCTACCAGCAAGTATAGGCAGAAGAGACGTTCAACATGTAGGACACACCATGGGGTCTGGGTGTAAAATATCCATCAGTGTAGTTTCAGCTTCTGTGTTGCAACTGATTTTTGAGTAACTACCACTTGTTGAATGTTAGCGTAGAATCAAGGAACAATATCCACAATTTTTTGAAAAACTCATCAAAATGCCTCCCTTCAAATAAACATGTCTCTGTGAGGCTGGGCTTTTTTTTTTTTTTCCCATATACTTCAACCAAAACAGCATATCAAACAAATGTAATTACAGAAGCAGAAATGCAACTCTTTCTGTTCTCTGTTAAGTTAGACATTAAAGAGATATGCAGAAATACAAAATTGTGCTATTCTTTTTGCTAATTTGGGGGAGAGGTTATTTTCATGATATTTAGGCTCACACAAAATGAGCCTATTCTGATTGCTTTAAATGAATTAGTAAATGTTCTAAACATTCTAAGGGCACCTGGGTGGCTCAGTCGGTTAAGTGTGCGACTCTTGAGTTCAATGCAGCTCATGATCTCAGGGTTGTGAGATCAAGTCCCACAACAGGCTCCATGGTGGACGTGGAACCTGCTTGGGATTCCTTCTCTCCCTCTGCCCCCTCCTGTCTCTTTCTCTCTCTCTTTTTTAAAAAAATGTATTCATATATATTTTTATATATATTTATATTTTTTAAGCATCTTCTAATCTGGTCAGTATCAGCAGCTGTAACCCACATAATCCAAGCTCTCTAGGGCTCTGTGGACTTTTTTAGAGTGTACGTGGGTCCTGACACCAAAAAACTTAGAAGCCACTGGCCTAGGAAATCTCTCTACCTTGGGCTGGATGTGACCCTGGCCCTATTTTTACCAAGCCTCTGTATTTTTTTCTCTTTCCCGTCACCTCAAAAAAAAAAAAAAAAATCCAAATTAAAGTCAGGCAGCTGGTAGCGGGAACGGGTCTCTCAGGCCACAGTGACAGGGTGCTGCCTGTGCCCCGAGCCTGCACCGCAGGGGGTAAAGTCACCCCAGGACACACAGCCTCCCTTTCTACCTTAGTCTGCTTCCTGGTGTCTTTTTTAAAATCTTAAAAAAAAAAAAAATCCATATGTGAATACAGCCACTTTGAAAATTTGTTTTACTTACAAATCTAAAATTCTCTCTGGCCTGACTCCCCCAAATCAGCCTCCTAGCTTTCCTATGATCTCAAAGTGAATTGTTCGGGTTCGCTGTGTATCATTCCAGACGTGCGTGCCTGTTCACATACATAATATATGTTCGTATTCACAGAAAGCATAAAGTATTTTTTGTTTACTTAAGAAAAAGATTGACATGAGAGCAGTTTTAGAAATGTACACTTTTTACAGGTTTTGAGTATCTGATCTCTGTCTGTGGTGCTGTGATGCCCCGAGGTGACATCGTTACGTTGTATTGTCCTGTATTGAACCGTGTACACGGATGTGACATAAACTAAGTGTGCTCTTCCACGTCTTCCTGCTAATTGGGCTTAAACTCTTGGCCCAGGTGGGCCCCTGGGAGGAGCACCTGTGGAGCACCTGCCACATGCCTGGGACTGTCCCAGGGGCTGTCAGAGGCCCTTAACGCCCACAGGCTGGCGGGAGAGAAGCTCTGTGCTTGTTTTACGGGCGTCAGAAACCATCCCCCGAGCGCACCTGACCAGTGAGTGCAAGGCCGGAAGGAACCTCGAACCATCTGCCTAGAACTTAAGCCACTCCTGCCACGCCAGGCTGCCAGAAATGTGGCTTTTTCCTTCTCCACGCTTGAGACCTGGTCCCAGGGAGACATTTTACTTCAGAAAGTATCGCTGACCCTCCTGTGCTCGCTCTTAAAAATCTTTCAGTAGAGGTTGGAAACATGGCGGTCTTGTTAGTTTAGTGACCTGCCCCTTCCTACCGGAACCCAGAGCTTTCAGATCCACGGTCAGGACCTGATGGTCATTTGCTGGCGTCCTTGACCAAGTCTCCCGTACCTTTCTGAGTCTGCAAATGCCTTAGTTTAAAGATGCAGTAGAGGGCAAATCTCCGTACCTTCCTGAGTCTGCAAATGCCTTAGTTTAAAGATGCAGTAGAGGGGCGCCTGGCCGGCTGTCAGGGGGAGTGTGCGACTCTTGATCTTGATCTTGATCTTGATCTTGAGTTCGAGCCCCGTGTTGGATGTAGATTCCTTAAAGATAGATGATAGATAGATAAGATATGCATTTGATTAAATTACTTATTTTCAAAGGAATTGAAAGAAAGGTGCTTAGATTCGTGTTCGTCTCGTATCCCTGAGGACAAAAGCATGTCATGAGAATGAGCAAGTGCCTCCTTTTACTTTATTCTTAGGAGAAATGCTTTGCCTTAGAAAACTTACGTGGCTGTCCAGTGACTAAGGGTTTTTTAAAACTAATAATTCCAGACACTTTTCCTCTTTGCAGTAAAGTCAGTTACAAATGGCATTACATTGAAAAAGTATTAATCTTAAAGGTTAACTGAAATTTGTACTTGAAGCCAGGTCACGTTTAGGATGCCGTGAAATTCTTACGTCCTTGTCCCAGCCCCCTGCTCCCCCCCCTAAAGCACTCCTTTCTCCTGTGTGTCCTTTGTTCTCCAGATGAGGCCTTCACAAACTGACCTCCTAAGGCCTCACTTCCTTTGGGTGGACTTTTCTAATTGAAACAATACAATATCAGTAGCTCCAGTAGCTCAGACCCTGCACTTTCTACTTCTAAATGTTGTGCATCAGTTACATGTAAACATATATCAAAATACTCGTCTTGAAAATTTTTTTGCATTTAATTTTGATGTGAGTTGTAATTCTCTGTATTCAGTTAACTGAACAGATTGTCCTGCCTACGTAGGTTGGAAAAATACCTTTTGATGGGTGTGTGTGTTTGAATGCATGTGTGTGCACTCACTCGTGTTTATTTAAAGCCAAATATCAACCTGTAAAAACCAGTGCAGTTGACAGTCTTGTTCTTTAGTACGTGGGCTTGATCATTTGCCTGTGTGAGCCTTTTCTCTATTTTAACAAAAGGAGAGCCTCCTCTTGAGTGAAACAGAAGCGAGACCTGGAGCCCCCCAGATAGTTTTCCACACCAGACTTCACTTCGGAGTATCAAAAACAGTAATGACAAAGGGAAGTTTAAGAAGCATGTTCAGGCAAACATTCTTTGGCAGAAAACGGGGACTCCTCAGCCAGTGGCCAGGCTTCACCCTGGCACCCAGACACAGTGAGACATGCTGCCTGTGTCACGATTTATGCCAGTTAGGAGCGTGCCGAGCCGAGAGGCACGGCGGCCCCAGAGCGGGTCCGGCGGCCGCCATCTGTGCATGCTTTTTTGCCTGTCGTCCAGGGCACCGAGCATTACCGTCGTGCCAGGGTCTTCCAAAACGGTGGAGCCATGAGAACAAATGGTTGGGGGAGACGAGTTTGCTAGGAGCAGTTCCGGGCGGCGGGCTGCAGCGGAGTAGATATCAGAAGAGGACACACAGACTGTTATTGTCGGTCATTAGCGCCCAGGAAACTTTAATCTTCAAAGCACCCTGCATGTGTTCATTAACCTTCCTCTTTCCTATGCGGCGGCAGAGGTATCATTAGTCCCACCTTTAGAGCTGTGGAATCCCAAGTAGAAAGGCTGCCCGACTTGCCTGAGGTCCCACAAGTAGCTGGTGGCAGACCAGATGAGCACTCAGGTCTTCTGACTCACCGTTTGGGCTCTCACACCCCTCCGAATGCGCACCGGGGCTGCTCTTGCAGGTTCCTCTGCTGCCGAGAACCACCTACACGGTACTTTCTGCTCTCGGGTTTGTATCGTGGTGGAGCGTACAGGGCTGCGGAAACCAGCTCGGTTGATATTCTGGCGTCATCTAGAAAAGAGACGCAGACTCTGGGTCCTGAAAGTAAGGCCGTACCTCGGGAGTTTGTGGGCATGCATGAAATTTACCCCGGGGAGCCTCCAGTGGTGCTCATGTCCCCTCGCCCACTCGCGCCTCGGCCGAGCCCGGAGCTCCTATTGGAGGACCTCGGACTGACTGGTTTCCACTTGACTTAAGGACCTGGCGCATCCTCAGAGACTGATGTGTTTTGTTGCATTTTCAACAAAGCTGACAGGGGTACTTTTAGTGCTGAACAGAAACTCACTACTCGTGAAGATGCCTCATGAGTAATTCTTAAAATTTAGTACGAAATTAGCTACATCGTTCTCCTGGTAGTAAGTATAGCATGTAGGTCTGGATGGGCAGAGGCATCTTTTATCTGCAACTTAGCTGAAAACTTAGTATAGGCATTTGTCCAAGGGGGAAGCGGTAGTAAAGACAACTATTTATTGATGATGTATACAATTGAGGGGATGTTTACATTGTAGTAGAAAAACAGTCTATGAACTCAAGTTCCTCATTTTCATAAAGCTCTGCAAATGTTTCCTTCCTCATTCTTGGCTTTCAAGTACTCTGTGTGTGCGCTCTTGTTGATTTAAGCATTGGTAGTGTGCAACCCTACATCCTTTGTTGTGCCGAATGAGGTTAAAAGTAAGACGAAAAATGTTTAGTTAAATGAGTTCATTTCAAAAGGGAGGAAACCTTGATGGACTGTACCTAACACAGAAAGAACAAAATTTCGTTTTGACCTTCTGCCTCATGGCCGCCTAAAGCTTTGTTTTGCTCCTTTGGCAAATATTTAGAAATCTCTCCCCAGGTGGTTGGCGGTATGCTGGGTGCTGGAGGTGCGTGTCTGCACCTGCTTCAGCCAGGCACCCAGGAGGCTGAGCCAGCCCTGTGGGCAGGGCAGGGCCTCCCGGGAGAAGCGACACTCGGTAAGCCCCGTGGTGGTCCCCGGACGCTGCTCGCGCGCCAGAGAGTGTGTTGGGCTGGGGTGTGGCGATGTGGTGAGAGAAGTCTGAGAAGGGGGCTTCTCTCACGTAGCGTCTCTTTATGGACTGGCTAGTGGAGGGCCTCGGAGTGACGCCGGGGAAAGGCAGGACACAGCACAGTGGTGTGGCCCACCCCTCTTGTCAGCCCACGACGGAGGGAGGGCTCTGGGTGCATTCCTGTGGTTCCGCAGCGAAGCTCAAAGGGTAGGCAAACTAAAAGCGATACTTTGGTGAGGAAATCAGGGTTTTCACCATGAGAGAGAGAGAGAGAGAGAGGGAGTGTGTGTGTGTGTGTATTTGAACCATGCAAAGGTATTACCTATTACCTATTCAGAAAGTTAAGAAAAGGCGTAGCATTAAAAGTGGGGGCTGGATGGGGTGCCTGGGTGGCTCAGTCGTTAAGCGTCTGCCTTCGGCTCGGGTCATGATCCCGGGGTCCTGGGATCAAGCCCCACATCGGGCTCCCTGCTTGGTGAGAGGCCTGCTTCTCCCTCTCCCTCTGCCTGCCACTCTGCCTACTTGTGCGCTCTCTCTGTCAAATAAATAAATTAATTAAAAAAAAAAGTGGGGGCCGGATACTGATTACTGATCTTCACAGTCGGAAACTGAGGCTGTGGTTTTTCTGTGCTTTGGCAGTCACTGCCGTGCTCTTAGTCCGTTCACCTGAAAGCCAAGATCATGGATTTGTGTTGAGACTTGACCAGAATTGAATCTGTTGGTCCTTCTCCCCGCGTGCACACTCTCCGCCCTGGTCCAGCCTGTTTGAGCATACCCCCTCATTCGTGAGGACGGCAAAGCACGAGGGTGCGGGTGGATGGGGCAGGTCAGTCACCCCTAGACTTCCCCGCCAGGGCCTCACTCACATCCTGTCTTGCTGGTTGGACTGACCGTTCATTATCACGTCTCATTAGGTGAGTGAACCAGTTTTGCTGTATTTCAGACCTTGTCAGCATGCAGTCAGCCCTGTTCCCTTCTTATGTGTGAAATGGCAAAGCTGTCAAAACCGTATCTGCCGAGAACCAGATGTGCAGTGTCCTCTTCAGCACACAGGGCTTTCAGAAGTTTCTGGGGTGGGAGGGGAAGTTGGGGAAGGTAGGGCCCAGTGGCTTTGGTTTTCCTGGTGACAGGGGGGGGGGGGGGGGGGGGGCCTCTGCAAGAATCCAGGGGGAACCAGTGAGGAGGGGAGCCTGAGGAATGAAGAGGAGCTGACCAAACCCTTCCATCCGTGGCGTGTGGAAGGGCCTGAAGGGCGCAGGCCAGGGTGACAGTCATGACTCACTGCAGTCTTCGTGGCCCCTTATCACAGATGCGCTTTGCAACTATTTTCTCCCCATCTGTAGGGCATCTTTTCACTTTCTTGATGATCTCATTTCTCGCTCAGGAGTTTCTAATTTGGGTGAAGTCCAGTTTATCTGATTTGTCTCTTGCTGCTTGTGGTTTTGGTGCTAAGATCTAAGAAACCACTTCCTAATCCAAAGATTTGCTCCTATGTTTTCTTCTAAGAGTTTTGTAATCTTAGTTGGTCTTTGATCCATTTTGAGTTAATTTTTGTATATGGTCTTAGGCAAGGGTCCAACCTCATCCTTTTGCAAGCGGACATCCAATTTTTCCCAGCACCGTTTGTTGAAAAGACTGTCCTTTCCCCCACTGAATGGGCTTGGCACACTTGTTAAAAATCATTGGACCATAGTGTGCGGGCTTATTTCTGGACTCTGTTCTGTTCCGTTGGCCTATATGTCTATAGCTTGGATTGCTCTAGGTTTGTCAGAGCTTTTTAAAATCAGGAAATGGGAGTCCTCCAGCTTTGTTCTTCTTTTTCAGAATTGTTTTGTAGTCAGGGTCCCCTGTGTTTCCACGTAAATTTTAGAACCGGTTTGTTCGCCCCCCTGGCCTCCCTGCGTGGGCTAGAGTCGGTTAGATCAGAATAGTACCGTTCAGACTCTCCCCAGCAGCCCCTCTGTCTCTGAGGGAGGCGAGCCCACTGTTGTCCGAGTCTGGGGCCTTGGCCTGACTCATGACTCGATCCACCGAGAACCCCCAAGGTGTTGAAGTTTCTGAAGTCTCAGGTTTTGTCCTAAAAAGCTATTTGAATTGTGTATCCTGTTTCATAATTACTGTAGTTAGTCTAAAAGCGTTTAGCATGGTTTAGCTGCATTGTCAAACCAATGCTCCAGGAAGTGTCATGTTCATCCTGTGGCTTTATGCACCGCCCCCCAGGATGCATACCCCAGTTTAAAAGTCCAAGCTGGGGAGAACCTGCCCGTCAGAGGTCCCGTGTTTATTTGTCAAGGTTGTTGCTTTGGCTGCGTGCTGTGTAAGCTCTCCAGACCACAGGCTGGCATCCGTCCACACTGGGTGAAGTGGCATTCCCTGACTTACAGCATGTTGGTGTCTCTTGCAAAACTGCGGTCCTCTTTGATTCTTGAGCTTAGATTTAGATCTTGTCATTCCTAACCATCAAAAAGATTTCATTCCTAGAGGAGGAAATCCACTTCGTGCCCTAGGCTGTCTTTGTGGGGGAGGTCCCTTTGGCCAGGGAGCATGCATACTTAGTTTACCTACATTCAGATGGACCAAGGATGGTGGTCCAGGATCAGTCATTTCCAAAGGCCTCTGCCAGGAGCAAAAATCATGGGTTTTTGCAAAGCTAAATTTATTCAATTTGTAGGACTCTCCTTCATTCTCAGATTGTCCTTTGTGCTATTAAAATATCTTTTCTGGTTGAGTTTTTTTTTTTTTTTTAATGTTCTTATTTGTCAGGGAGGTAAGCCAATGTCCATCTTCAAGATTCTTTGTGCAGTTTTACTGGTTTGTGAAATCCTAACTCCAGAACATTATTTTAAGCCACAAATCTCAGGTTTTTACCTTGTTTACATTTGGAATTACCACCTAATATTAGGCAGTTAATGTAACTTAAATGCGCATTGTTTTATTTCTTTTATATGAAATGTCCGGACTAGACACATCCGTAGAGACAGAAAGCCGGTTAGAGGTTGCCAGGGCCCGGGGGAGGGGAGTGAGGTGTGATTACGGGAAAGGGATGAAAGTGTGTGGAAACGAGTTGGGGGCTGCCCTGTGTGAGCACCACATGCCTCCGAGGATAGTTGTACACATTAAAATGGCTAATTGGATGCCATGTGATCGCACCTCCATTTAAAAACTCCACTCAGTGGTGTCATTATGTGGAAGGCCAGAGGGTGGGTGGGGGTGTGTCTTATCAGGTTACACGAGTCCAGGTGAGCGTGGGACACGCCCACACACGCGTGATACGCCGTGTTTTTGTGCTCCCAGGCGTCATCAGAAGCTGACAAGGTAGACAGACTTTCTGCTTTGGGACAGCAGAAAGGTGTGTTCTGACACTGCCCTGAGACTCAGAGACAGCCTTTATTCTCACCTCAGAAACAGTGTGTCTTCCCCACCTTTTTACAGCCTTTCACACCGAAAGTTAAAGTTTTGAAATCATCTTCAGGAGAAGTCCAAATGAAGTTTCTCGTGTTGCTCTGTTTAGTGGCCGTGTTATTTGTGCCGACCGCGACGCCAGCCATCACGCTGAAGGCAGTCCGTTCTCTGTCCTATAAACCCTGGGAGGGGGAGCATGACATCTGGCCTCCTCTCCTCCCACCCCTAAAAAGAAAGGACCAGAAAAGGAAAGGCCCTACATTATTTTTAAGTGAGCAAGAATTCTTATGAATTCCGAGTACAGTATTTTTTTTTAAGACTTTCTCTTCTTGCCGCTTCCAGAAGGAAACCCACAGCCAGGAAATGCTGGGCCAGGGCCCTGCCTGCCTTTGAGGATCTGGGGCGACCTGAACACTCACTGCTGTCCAGGTTTCTTAGTTTCCTGAAAGAAAGCTTGTCGCCTTCACCTCTGTTAAAATACAGACTGTGCTTTACTTGTAACAGAACAGATGATCTCTTTTAATATTCCATAAAGTTGGAGCTTTTCAAGGAAGTTGATTTTGCCACTGAACTTTGTGAATGTCTGTGCTTCGTCTACGTTTCGATGGGTTTCTGCGCATCGCCCCTGGTGGCCGAGGGCTGGGCCGGGCACTTGGGTCCTGCAGGGGGAGGAAAGGACCGCAGCTCCGCCTGGCGGTTCCTCCCGCCCACCCCCCCAGCATCCTTGGAGGCGCTTTCCAATTGCATTTCTCTACGGGATGCTTGTTGTCCTTATCATTTCCTTGTTTGCGGTGTTGACACGGTGCTCCTAGAAACCCAGTGCTGGCTCCGTGCCCACGGTGACAGAAGGGGAAAGTTCTCAGCAGCTGTTGGGGTTTGCCCCCCGGCCAGCACGGTGGCTCGCTGGGTGCTCCTACTGGGACCCGCATGCTTCTCTTGGGGCCTCAGAAGCCGTGAGTGCCGTGCGCGTCAGGAAGGCACCTGCTTCCTGCCGGTCGTCGATGCAGAAGGTCTTGTTTACTGGCTTTCTGGCCCAGAGAAAAACCGAAGTGTAATACCTAAACGTGTCCGGTTGTTCTCCCACGCCTTCAGGACTTCAGTACGCGCCAGTCCACGGGAGAGGGGGTTTCCAAACCCATCCGTTGACATTTTGCCACCCCATCCCATTTTATTTCCACGAAACCCCCCGTTATCACTGGCAGAACTGCGTGGGACGAGCCCCGCGCTGCTGTCTCAATGCGGGACCAGGGATGATGCTAACGAGGGATGATCTACCCCAGAACTGTAAACAGAGCCTCAATTGTGGCTTTGAAAGTTCTGACCTGATTTGGTCCCGCGTGGCGGCCAACGACAGCCGAGGGCTGGCCCAGATCAGCATTAACCCAGAGCAGCAGAAAATCTGCCCGCGCTGGGGCTCCCGCGGGGATGCATCCGAGAGGGACACGGGCAGCGGGCTTTGTCTGTGCGCGGAGTGTGCATCCTAGCCAATACCTAGCAAAGGTATGTAGCCGAAATACGACATCACCGTGTTATTCTATTGAAAAGGAACACGATTTCTACTAAGTTGGGTTAGAGTATTAGCGACCGTATCAGATGCTTGTGTTTACAGGTGTAGGTGGAAAATTCAAGTCCATAAAGCAGGGGCACAAAGATATGGAAGCCTGCCCTCAGGGAGTTTGCAGTGAAGGAAGGTGGGGAAGAGAGCATAAGTCTCTGGGTTGGAAAGTCACACGAAAGTGGCACTCAAGCCACAGGTGCCGCGGGGCGAGGGGGCAGGCGAGAGCCACTGTGGTGCAGGTGGGCTTTGGGGTGTGCGGGACCTGGCAGAGCAGACCGCACGGGGGTGAGAACTGGCAGGGGTGGCTGTCGTAGGGGCGGCAGTTGGGTGCATGGCCATTTTACTGTTGATGTGTTCATCCTGCACACGCTTCTGAGCACTTCCATGTGCACACCTGCTGCCCACCAGTAAAGTGTGTAAAGGCCAGCAGTCTGTGTGCAAATAACAGTGCCATCCACACACGCAGGGCACACGCCTCGCTCAGCTCTGGGCAAGAAAGGTGTGGTGTTTGTTCATTTTACCACCAAAGAAATAGGGTTGTTCTTGTTGGTATCTGTAATCTCTTAATGTATAAGATGTGCTTGCATATTTTTAGGGTGTTATTTATACTTTGGCTACTTCCAAAAAAGAATATGATATGGCCTAAAATATTAGAAAATATGCAACAATCTATTGAAGGAAAGAAAGGAACTAGAAGCCACTGCAAAGGGCCGGTTCCCCTTCTTGGTGGAGTTCTTGAACACGGTTTCAGAAAAATTGTATATGACCCATTAGCTTAGCCTCTTTTTAAGCTTCCTTCTGGTTCGTGATGCTGAAACCGTTGCAGGAGCACCAAGGAAGATGCTTCTCTTCCTGTCCACTTGTAAGACAGGACACGCCTCCAGATTGCAGTACGTTAGCTGTTCACACTGGTTCAAGTTGAGTTTAATTTGTCCAAAGGCAGTCTTATTTTCGCAGCAGTATTATGACGGAAATCTGAAGGCAAACCTCCAAAAAAGTAACTACTTGGGTTCCTGGGGGCGCAGTCGGTTGAGCATCTGACTCGTGATTATGGCTCAGGTCACGATCGCAGGGTCGTGGAATTGAGCCCTGGGTTGGGCTCCACACTCAGCGTGGAGTCTGCTTCAGGATTCTCTCTCTCCCTCTCCCTCTGCCCCTCCCCACGTTCCCCCCGCCCCCATGCATGCAGTCATGCACACGCGGGCACATGCTTTCTCTCTCTCTCTTTAAATAAATCTTTAAAAATAAAATTTTTAAAAAAAGAACTACTTGGTAGCTGGGGAGGATGGAGAGGCCCTCACACGGGGTGCTAAGTAGTTTCTGGTCATAGAACCAGAGACCGGCAGGGGGTCCGCAGAGGCCGGGAGGCATCCGACTGGTCTCTGTGCAGCAACAACATGTCGAATGACCTTGTTGTCCCCCACTCAGGATAGTAGGTAAGAGGCCTCAAAGCCTGCACTTTGTTGAGCAGTAAGCGTGCACTTGGAAATCCATAAATAAAGACGAAATGGGGGAGTTCTGGTTTTGTTCTTTCCTTTATGCTGTGGGGCAGCCCCGATCCCTCCAAGTGTGGCAGGTCCCTCCTGCTGGTGGCACAAGAGATGATTTCAAGTGATGTGGTGTTGGACATCATTTCAATAATTATATGTTAACATGTGTAAAGATACATAATTAGCATGTCAAATCCATGATTTCTTGGGTTATTATTACTCAGGACAGAGCTTAGTCAAAATTATGTCTGTTTAAAGAAAAGCACCAACTAATAGCACAACTCTGCACAGATGTAGTGAAGTCAGGAAGGTGTCCGTGAGTGCCCAGAGCTGGGGAAACCGTGGGATGGACCCCCTCCGAGTTCGTTCCAACAAGACTGTTCCACGGAGCCCCCCAGTCTCTTCTGTTTGGTTCCAAGCACAGTGACCAAGGAGGAGCTGGACCATGGAGCTGAAGGGTGGCCTCCATCCTGACTCGGGTCTCCCTCTGGTCTTCCCCTGCCTCGCAGCCTCCGCTGTCACAGCCCCTGGTGCCCTCACTCACGGGTAATTGCTCTGCCTGTCTCAACTTTTGCTCAGTGGTGCAGCTCCAGCAAGTTACGTAACCTGCTGAGTTACTGTTTTTTCACTTGCAAAATGGGAATAAGAAATCTCCCTCACAAAGCCTTGTGGGCATTCAGTGACAGGAGGGGTAAGAGTACTTGGCACCGAGTCTGGAGCAAAGTGACATGAGACATGTCCGGAGGATGGTGATTAGATCTGCCCGCTCTTCCCCATGTTTGCAAATCGAGATGGCAGTTGGTGAAAACTGAGTGATGGTAGCTTCAGTGTTCGGGAGAAAAGCTTTGACTTGGCCAAAGCATCGTCATGGGGTGAAGATATTTATTCGTGACCCAAGCTGCCTGGGAGTGAGGCCTTAGTGTCAGAAAAACTTGCAGCCTGAGTAGCCTCTGTGGCTGATGAGGGGCTAACAGGCACCACTAATACTGGCCGGAGTTGGGGTGTTCCTCAGCATGAGCAAGGAGGTGAGCTCCTGCTCAGAACAGCTGTCAGCCCTCTGGTGGTACAGAGTCGTAGCCAGCTTGTTCTGACGAGGCAGCAGGTGTTTGAAGAAGATGGGGTCACAGCAGGTCAGCTAGGAGATTTCTAGACTGTGTAGGGATGACAAAGTTACCTAAAAGATTAATTTAATTACATGGTTTGAACATTCTTCAGGAACTACGTCCTAGGTAGCCCACCGTTCTTAATTTTGCATCCCTTCCTGACTCCAATCATCTGGCCCCAAAGAGCCCTCCCTTGTGTTCCCTTCGGTTTCTTCTGGAGAGCACACAGTAGTGCGAGGAAGGACAAGGACCTGAGTTTGGGTTCCGTCTCTCTCAACTAATTGTCAAGTCTGTTAATCGTTCCAAGACAGAATTTTCTCATGGGATTGTTCTAGGAATCAGGCAGCGTAATGTTTGTAAATACACGGTCTAAAACATCAAAGTACTGTAAACAGTTTTGTTTTAAATTTCACTCTAATATGGCTGGAAGTGCTTTGGTTTTGACTTCCCGTCTTCGTGGCATCCCAAGTTTGAACATGGCCCCTTCCTCTGCTTGCCCAAATGTGGTCCGGTCAGGGCGGTTATAGCGCCCGGGAAGGGTCCCTGTGAGAGTCGGAGCAGTGGGCTGCGTGGGCACCTGGCCCCAGAGCCTGTCTGGGGAGCAAAAGCTCCTGCCTGGCCCAGGCCTGGTGTGCACGCTCCAGCCGCCAAGGCCGTGGTGAGGGCAGAAGCAGTGACAGTGATGCTGAGCCTCGTTTCAGGACGAAGTGGTCTTTACAGTCGAGACGAGAAACAGTTCTCCCCAAAAGAGGTGGAAGATCACGACATTAAGTGGCCCCTGGCTTAGGCCTCGGAGTGTGGCCGCTGACACCCCACAGGCCACCCCTGAGTCTGAGCCCGTGTGTTCCTGTCCGGCTCAGGCGGCTGTTCCAGAGGAGAGTGTTCTTCCCAGACTTGGCGTCTTGTAGGTGAAACCTCAGAGGCCCGTCGCCAGTCCTGGTGTGCGAGTCTCGTAAAAGCGTGAGGTCCCATAATGTGTGCTTAATACTCGAGGGCTGTTTGGGTGCTTGGGGGCATTGGTGTAAGGAATGTATGCGTTAAGATGCCACTGTGTTCCTGTCGGGCGTCTGGATGGGATTGGAGCAGTGAATCTGTATCACACTGGGAAAACCAGAAATTAGCCCTAATTGACTACGAGTACCCTTTCCTCTCCCAAGACAGCTGCCAAAAAGCTCTGAGAAAAAGTCCTGAAATCTTGGAGATTGACTTTCTTCACTTCAGCTCGCCTGCGAGCACATGACAGAGAAAGCCTCAGAGAATGGGTTGGTCTGGCAGGATCTTCTGTTGCGCTTTCCCTCCTTGCCAGATTCCTGGAGAAGCATTTTACTTTTAGGCGTGCATTCAAAGCACGTGCATGGTAAGGAAAAATGCAGCCCGTCTTTTGACTCCAGCCTGGCTGGTGGCCTCGGAAACCGTACCTTATAGTGCAGAGAGCACAGCTCCCGGGCCCAGGCCTTCCAAGGAAGACTGTATGGAGGATGCAGCAGACGACTGTGTTCCGTGGCCGAGGAGGCTCGGGGGGGGGGGCGGAGCCTGAGGTCTGGGCACGGGCTGAGCGCTTGTAGGTGAATTACACCAAGGAACTGAACTGTCTGAACTGCACACAGACTTCCAGCTTGGGGCACATCTTGCACTCCGCTGAGTATTCCGGAGAAGGAAAAATTGATGATTCAGATTTTGGTGGGTAATAATGTTACCAAGTCAGACTTGGCATGAAGGCAAAATCCCCGACGTTTCAGTTTGTGTAAAGGGCTCCTTTGTATGCCCAACCTTCTCATCTATGCTGCGGTCTAATGGGGAACTTGGCCCATGTCAAAGTTATGTATGCTAGGCCCCAGTGATTTTAATTCACGGATCTTTTTTTTCTTTTTCATCAAGGAACTGTAAGTCCTTAGGATGTTTTTGTGAAGGTTTCTGAAGTCTCCTGAGGCACAGACACAGTCCTTATCTGGAACAGGGGCCATGAGACCACACTTGCCCCGGTACAGAGTAAGCAGCATGGGGGCGACCACCCCGGGAGGTCTGGGGGGGCTGCCGCCCAGCTGGGCAATGCCAGTGTAGAAGCCAGAGCGGCCCCTCACTCGGGTGCTGCTGGTTTCCCGGATGCCTTCGAGAGGCTCTAAAAGCACAGTCCCTTGGCTCAGACGCCAGCCCTGTCCCTCTGAGCTCTGTGCAGATCGTCGTGCGTGGTGTTTGTGTGGTGCCACAGGCACATGCCACAGAAGGAAACCCAGCACACAGGCCGTACTCAGGAGTGGCGAGCTAGCAGTGTTCCTCAAAACAACTAAAAGTGAGGGCGCCTGAGTGGCTCAGTCGTTAAGCGTCTGCCTTCGGCTCGGGTCATGATCCCAGGGTCCTGGGATCGAGCCCCTCATCGGGCTCCCTGCTCAGCCAGGAGCCTGCTTCTCCCTCTGACACTCCCCCTGCTTATGTTCCCGCTCTCGCTGTGTCTTTTTCTGTCAAAGTCAAATAAATAAAATCTTTAAAAATATATATATATAATATATATACTAAAAAAAAAAAACAACTAAAAGTGAAAATAGTGTGGAAAGTAAGATAAAATACAGTGGGGAAATCAGATTTTCAGAATGGTTTGAAGGAAGTTCTTCAGTCCTGGAGCAAAAATAAGAAGCCGAGACTTCCAGTAAAAAGCAACTAAAATGCTCTGTGCTTTTGAGGCCACCAAGCTGGACAGGGTGTCAGCTGAACTGGACGGAGAGCTGAGGGCAGGGAGTCCCTTGCCGTGCAGCTGCCGCAGAGAGCCCGGGCCTGCAGGCAGGGACTTCCCTGCCCCCGTCTCCCTTCTGCCCTCTAGACCTCGGATCACACACACCCTTGTAGCTAGTGTTTGTAACAGTGTTCCGTTGTTATTGCAAATGAGTCATTTTGTTGTTTTGGAAATTTACGTCTCAAGTACCTGAAGACAGTTTTTTCTCCCCAAAATGCTATTTAAACTGAATAAATTTATTTAAATATATCTCAGTGCTAAACATCTGGCCGAGGTAGGGCATATATTTTTCTAGGTTAGCAAAATTTAAAGATTATTTCCATAATTTTTTGTATTGCCATAATTTTAAAAGTTACATTTACCTTTATATATTGCATTATATGTATATATATATATATATGTTACTGTATATAACAAATTAAACAAATGTGGTTTTTCTAACTTTGGCTTTAAATCCTGAAATGAGATGGATAAAATAAAATTGAGTATTAAAAAGAAGCAGAGGGTAAGGGATATGTTAGGCAGACACAAAAGAAAAGCAGAGAGCATGTCATTAATAGCGAGTAAATCTCAATTCAAGGCGAAAAAGCGTCATTGAGACAGAATTGCTTTGCCACGCCACGCTGGAGTGTAGGGCCCATGGATGGCAGAGCCACCATGGACGTACGTGGCCTAGATGGCGTAACTGCAAGAGCTGCAGGGACTAGAAGGCAGAATGGACAAGGCAAGGGGTGGTGGGAGACACACCCAGACCCCGCAGCCCATCGAGGGTCAGGCGGTGACTACATGCAGCAGCGAGGGGCCAGGAGAGGCTTCAGGAGACAGGTGGACACAAAGTTGTGAGTTTAACATATCGTAGTTCACAGAGAAAAGCTCTGTGGTTTCCAAAAAGTTGAAATAAGTAGAAACCATTGACTGGTATCATAATGCAATAAAAATAGGAATAAATACAGAGGTAGAAACCAATCGTCCCAGGGAGGCCCTCAGGGCAGAGGTGGCGTTGCTCCTGGCGGGGTCCCAGCTGGCGCTGCTGTGCGGGTTTTGGCGCAGCTGGTTCCTCCTTAGCATTCAGGTCTCAGCCCGCAGTTCCCTCCGTGGACAGGCCTCTCTGGCCCCATCGAACCCACGCCTGGGGGTTCTTCTTTCCTAAGATTGTCTTGTTTGTTGGCTTTTGGAGTTGGGGATTTCCTTGCTGTCTCCCCCACTCAAGGGGCAGCTCCATGAGGGCAAGGAGCTTACCTGTCTCGTGGAAAGCCTTATGGTCCGTGTCCAGAGCGCAGCCCACACTCAGACTTTGAACGGTCTCGTCCAATGAACAAAAGGCCCAGTGATCCTGCTATCCAACATAGTACTAGAAGTCCTAGCCACAGCAATCAGATAACAAAAAGAAATAAAAGGCATCCAAATCGGCAAAGAAGAAGTCAAACTCTCACTGTTTGCAGATGATATGATATTTTATGTGGAAAGCCCAAAAGACTCCACCCCAAAACTGCTAGAACTCATACAGGAATTCAGTAAAGTGGCAGGATTTAAAATCAATGCACAGAAATCAGTGGCATTCCTTTACACCAGCAACAAGACAGAAGAAAGAGAAATTAAGGAGTCGATCCCATTTACAATTGCACCCAAAACCATAAGATACCTAGGAATAAATCTAACCAAAGAGGTAAAGGATCTGTACCCAGAAAACTCTCCAATACTCATGAAAGAAATTGAGGAAGACACAAAGAAATGGAAAAACGTTCCATGCTAATGGATTGGAAGAACAAATATTGTGAAGATGTCAATGCTACCTAGAGCAATCTGCACATTTAAGGCAATCCCCACCAAAATACCACTTTTTTTAAAGAAATGGAACAAATAATCCTAAAATTTGTATGGAACCAGAAAAGACCCCGAATAGCCAGAGGAATGTTGAAAAAGAAAAGCAAAGCTGGCGGCATCACAGTTCCAGACATCCAGCTCTGTGACAAAGCTGTCATCATCAAGACAGTATGGTACTGGCACAAAAACAGACACATAGATCAATGGAACAGAATAGAAAGCCCAGAAATGGACCCTCAACTCTATGGTCAACTCATCTTTGACAAAGCAGGAAAGAATGTCCAATGGAAAAAAGACAGTCTCTTCAACAAATGGTGTTGGGAAAATTGGACAGCCACATGCAGAAGAATGAAACTGGACCATTTCCTTACACCACACACAAAAATAGACTCCAAATGGTTGAAAGACCTAAACGTGAGACAGGAGTCCATCCAAATCCTAAAGGAGAACACAGGCAGCAACCTCTTCGACCTCAGCCGCAGCAACTTCTTCCTAGAAACATCGCCAAAGGCAAGGGAAGCAAGGGGAAAAATGAACTCTTGGGATTTCATCAAGATAAAAAGCTTTTGCACAGCAAAAGAAACAGTCTACAAAACCAAAAGACAACCAACAGAATGGGAGAAGATATTTGCAAATGACACATCAGATAAAGGGCTAGTATCCAAAATCTATAAAGAACTTATCAAACTCAACACCCAAAGAACAAATGATCCAATGAAGAAATGGGCAGAAGACATGAACAGACATTTTTCCAAAGAAGACATCCAAATGGCCAACAGACACATGAAAAAGTGCTCAACATCGCTCGGCATCAGGGAAATCCACATCAAAACCTCAATGAGATACCACCTCACACCAGTCAGAATGGCTAAAATTAACAAGTCAGGAAACGACAGATGTTGCGGGGATGCGGAGAAAGGGGAGCCCTCCTACACTGTTGGTGGGAATGCAAGCTGGTGCAACCCCTCTGGAAAACAGTATGGAGGTTCCTCAAACAGTTGAAGTTAGAGCTTTCATACGATCCAGCAATTGCACTACTGGGTATTTACCCCAAAGATACAAATGTAGGGATCCAAAGGGGTACATGCACCCCAGTGTTTATAGCAGCAGTGTCCACAATAGCCAAACTGTGGAAGGAGCCAAGATGTCTATCGACAGATGAATGGATAAAGAAGATGTGTGTACCCACCCACCCACCCACACACACACACACACACACACACACAACGGAATATTATGCAGCCATCAAAAGGAACAAAATCTTGCCATTTGCAACGACGTGGATGGAACTGGAGGGTGTTATGCTGAGTGAAATAAGAGAAAGACATGTATCATATGACCTCACTGATATGAGGAATTCTTAATCTCAGGAAACAAACTGAGGGTTGCTGGAGTGGTGGGGGGTGGGAGGGATGGGGTGGCTGGGTGATATTGGGGAGGGTATGTGCTATGGTGAGCGCTGTGAATTGTGCAAGACTGTTGAATCACAGATTTGTACCTCTGAAACAAATAATACAATATACGTTAAAAAAAAAAAAAGAAGCTAGCAGGAGGGGAAGAATGAAGGGGGGAAATCGGAGGGGGAGATGAACCATGAGAGATGATGGACTCTGAAAAACAAACTGAGGGTTCTGGAGGGGAGGGAGGTGGGAGGATGGGTTAGCCTGGTGATGGGTATTACAGAAGGCACGCTCTGCATGGAGCACTGGGTGTTATACGCAAACAATGAATCATGGAACACTACATCAAAAACTAATGATGTAATGTATGGTGATTAACATAACAATAAAATTTTTTTTAAAAAAGGCCCAGTGATCACGGTGACCGTCCTGCAAGAACTGTTCTCGGCACTTTACCTCTGTTAGTTCAGCCACAGTGCTCACCCTCGAGAGGGGACTGTTGTGGTCCCCAGTGTGCCGTCCGGCAAGCGAACGTGTCCAGAACTGGCAGAAGGAGAGCCGGGCTTGAGTGTGTGGGTCTGAGTGCTCATGTGTGGCAGCCCCTCGCCTCCAGTGGGTGCTGAGTCCACGTGCAAACGTGCTCATTCCCTGAGATGAGGGGAGATTGTGGAAACACTGGAGAGCAGGGAAAGGACCAAAACGAGTGAAAGAAGAGCTGTCTTCCCTAAAGACGAGAGCAGAAGCGAGCAATCCAAGACGCTGGAGAGCAGGAGGCCACCAGGAGCGGCATGCGGGGAGGGAGGGCACAGGAGGGCCGGGGCTAGCCTGACGAAGGAGCGACACCAGAGTCCGCAGCAGGACTGGCTCCCAGGGAGGACATGGGCTCGTTGCTGTGCACTCGAGGGCAGCATCCGGGGAGACTCAACTTCCATTCTCAGTGGCTTGTTCATTGAAACTTTTTGAAATAAACCCAAATGTATAGCAAGTTGAAGGACGGTGTAAAGAATTTCCTTTATCAGGGCTCCTGGGTGGCTCCGTCGGCTGAGCGTCTGACTCTTGATCTCAGCTCAGATCTCGATCTCAGGGTTGAGAGTTCAAGCCCTGCGTTGGGCTCCATGCTGGGTGTGGAGCCTACTTCAATTAATTAATTAATTTCCTTTATCAGGTTTCACTGCGTTGCCTGCTTTCCCCATTTCTGCTCTGTCAGGTCTCACACACGTGTATTTATGTTCAGGGCCCAGGGCTCCTTTCTGCCCCTTTCCCCCCAGAGGCTGGTCCCGCCTTCATGGAGGGAAGACAGACCCCAGATGCAGGGCCATCCATCCCTTTGGGTTTCTGTCATCTTTTCTTCTTAGTCCTATAACTTCTATTTTTCCTGCTCACAGTCGCCTTTTAAACAGATTCTTTGTATATTTTTTTTTTCTCAAGCTTTTCTTGCGGCTCCAGTGGGAGGTCGGCTGTTACCTACTCTGCCGTTCCCAGAAGCAAAGTCCCTGAAGGGACAGGAGCCAGCGTTTGACTGTCCAGAGGAGAGACCTGGCCGTGGGCAAAGGGGTCTGTGGAGGACAGCGAGGTACCTTTCCACGGCCCTCCTGTTCGGGGCCCGTCTGCACCCCTGCTTCGTGGCGCTTGTGGCCGTCCTTACCGAGGTCCCTGGGGCTTTGCCAGCGTGTGTCAGCTTCTCCGCCATCCCACGGCCACACCGCCTGTCCTGCCACCCCTCTCCTCCTGGGTGTCCGGCCAGCTCCCCTCCTCCAGCCCAGCGGCCCCATTGCCTTGAGGGTGTAAGTCCTTCCCAAAATTCACCATCTTTTTAGTGAGGTCTTAGAAGGGAGCAAAGCTAGATCAGGGTGTTCCGTCTTCCATCTGTAATCATAAATCAAATCATTATTTGTAATATTTTTTTAAAAGAAAACCATGAGAAGACTGGCTCTGTTTATGAAATTACAGCACACATGAGTGAAATTCCAAACAATTAAAAAATGTTTTTGGTCTATTTGTTGATCTACAGGACGTTCTTGACATAGGGTTGAGCGCAGTAAAAAACCGAGGAGTGTACGAAGCATGGTTCTTGATAGGGCATGCGGACGATGCAGCCCATCTGCGCCCCGGGAGACCCCCTAGGGAGACGCACATCAAGATGCCAGTAGTGCTGAGCTCTGAATTTTCCTTTCTTATGTTTGGAGCATTGTTTGGTTTGTTTTTTTGTTTTTTTGTTGTTTTTTTTTTAATTTTATGGTGAGCATAATTTTTCTGAAAACAAAATCCTGTATCATTTACTGAAAACAAAATCCTTTAAAAATATGTATTACATCAGATGTTAGCAACTGAATACTAAGTTCAGATTTCGTTTAAAGACCAGCGGTCAACTGTGTGCAGAGAAAATGATGTCACGTATAGGGTCAAGCCCTTGGCTTTTTATATGTTCCTCCCCATGGTACTCACTTATAAGTTACTCTTCTGGGATTAAAAAAAAAAAAATCAGGCTGTTCTGTGTAGACCCCCGTTTGTGTCTAGAGACCCTGTCGTTTGTCCCCTTTTCCTGTCTCTAGGAACTGCTGCTGGCACTCTAGTCTTTGAGAGTCTCAGGGAGCCAGAAAGAACCGTATTGTTCAGATATAGAGACTGAGGCCCAGAAATATCAAGCAGGCGTCACAACTGTTGCACAGCCGTGCCGCCCACCACCCTCGTCTTGTTGCTATACCTTCCACTTTTTTATCTTCTTACCCATGCGAGCTTTCAGCACCCACCACCCAGAAATCTAGTTCCACCATAATCCTTCATAAATCTATCGAACTCCAAGGATATTTTTTCCATTCAAATCTAATTATGCCACCAATTGATAGTATGAAGATGTCCCCCGCGCTCACCCGAGCTTGGCTCCTCCATGACCTGGCAGGCACAGCTGTAGTAATTGGATTTGAGGTTCGCCCGGCCTCTTGCAGACAACAGTTAAGTGGCTACTCTCGAGCTGCACTGTTCTAAGAACCAGCACAGCAAAGCACCGTCGCTGGGCTCAGTTTTTGCCAGGACACCTGCGTAATTGAATCACGCACAGCCAGACGCCGTCAGATTCCGCCTTTTGTTAGGTACAGATGTAGCTGCTGAGTGCAGTGCATTAGTGGCCTGCTTGGAAATGCCTGCAGAGGATGAGAAACGTTGCTTCCATTACAGACATTTTTTAAGAAGAGTGTAAACAAGGTTGAGTGATAGTAGCTAACTGCACCTGATTAGCAAAAACAAAAACCAGTAACACCGATCGGGGCTGTGCTCTGTTTCAGGCATTGCTCTGAACACATGACGTGGGTTCGTCTACAGCATTGGGGTACAGTTGAGGAAACTGAGGCCCGAAGAGGTGGTGTATTCTGCCCTAAAGTCACTAAGGTAGTAACAGGTGGAGCTAGGACTCCAACCCGGGCATTCCCGCTTGCTTTCTGCCAAGCGAAGGACTCAAAGTGAGAAGCAAGGGATAGCTGTACCTGGTGACAACCTCAAAGTGCCAGGAGCAGAAGTTGTTCTGATCTAACTGTAGAACAGGACCATAAAGAACACGTCTTCGGAAGGACTTTGTACGGAAATGTCGACTGGGTGAGGACATTTCCCCAAATGGCTCCTGCCCAGATCACCAAGTCTGTCCGAGGCCCCAGCTCGCCCAGGGGTCACATCCCATCCAGGTCCCACCCATACTCTGGGTGTCCAGACAAGCATTTCCAAAGGTGGTGACACCCATGTGGTGGTCCCTTTGGAATAAAATCTTGGAACCGCAAACAGAGCGGTTGAGAGTCAAGGTCCCTGGGAGATGGGCAGGAAGTGCCTGCCAATCAGGGACCCTCTGCGGCCGATTCGGGGCACCACCCCAGCGTCCTGCAGGGACCGCTGGTAGGCTGCAAAGGTTCTTCTTCCCAGGCCTGGGAACAGCCAGGCAGATTTTCCCCAGCAGGTTTTGCCCCATGGATGGAAGCATGTACACATGATATGAAGCATCATCTCAGCTTCCCATGCAGCGTGGGATCAAATACGTAGAAAAGGATCCACTGAATGCCTTCAACACATACCAACACTGGAGTGTTTCCCGTTGGAACTAGTAATAAAAATATCAAATATTTAGGTGGCATGGTCTTCTCCAGGGGAGAAATGAGCCTTTTGGTTGACTCTTTGGATAATGCACTCAGTGTATTTAGATTGTGTGTGACTTGGGGAACGTGATGTCGTTGGGCCCTTTGATAAAGCAGCAGGCCGTGCGTGCAGCCCACAGCCAGGGTCTCAGCACACACAGGCCTCCCCTAAAAAGGGAGAGCGGGGGCACCTGGCCGGCTCAGGAGAGCGTGCAGCTCTTGATCTCAGGGCCGTGAGCTCAAGCCCCACATCGGGTATAGAGATGACTACAAAAAATAAAAGGAGGAGAACAGCAAGGGCGTGAAGCACTCCAGGTGGGTTGCCGTGCTTCACAGTGGGCCTGTGTGGTTGGGGGACCCCTGCAGGAGCGTCTCCTGGAGAAATGGGAGAGCTGCGAGCCTGGCTTTTGCCCTCGGGCTGTGTGTGCTTCGTCCAAGGACCCATCTAGACTTTGGCCCAGCCGCGGCATCCCTTGTGCCAGGAAAGAGGGGGAGGGCTGTGTTGTGGAGCCGTGGGTCACTGCTAATTACCCCTGCCACCTTGCCATCAGGGGGCCCACATCTGAGGAGGCGCGGGCGTGGGCGGGCATGTGGCGCTGCGCGTCCTCCAGGTCACCCTCCAGGGTCACGGATCTGCGGCCCATCACACCTGGCAGGCACAGGTGCACAGGTCTGACTTCCCACCCCAGCAGCCTTCCGGTTTTTCTGTCTTGTTGTCTTCAAGCTCTGAATGAAAATCCGTCTCTTTAGAATTTGCGTATGACTTGAGACAGTAACACGACAGGTGTAAGCAGTGTATAAGGTTTCCGTTTACACCTCAGAGTGCTCTCTGGCCCCTCACACCGGATATCCCACCCAGCCCGGCCCCTGGCTCCCCCTGCACAGAAGTGTGCAAGTTCTGGGTTAAGAACACCTAGGGTTTGATCCCGTCAGCGTTGTTAGCTTCTGTAGCCCATTCATGGGGCGCCCGTTCCTGGGGGTACGGCGGAGGTGGGGGAGGCTGCGCCCTCTCTTTGCTTCTGTGTTCCTCCCCGAACAGCGCCTGATTACAGCGATGAGGCTGAGGTCTGTGCTGGAGCCAGTCAGAAGGCCCCCAGGGAAGGCCTGTCTGGTCCCCAGGAGGGCGTCGGCCACTGCCCCGCCATCAGGGTGCCACTGGCCCTTGGGGACAGAAGAGCTGTCATCCGCCTTTGCTGGCTGGTGGCCCTGACACTGTTGGCCTCTTGGCAGGTGTTAGTTGATGGCCCAGTGAGATGAAGACCGGAACCTAGAGCAGGAAAATACTAACGCTAATTAGTATGTACTCATCCTGGAGGGGTGGGGCGCTGGGTGTTGCCAAGAGAGGTCGGCAGCTCCAGGGAGGGGCACTGGAGGGGTCCGGCACCTCTTTTTATCTGGGTCACCTCCCTGGAGGGCAGGCAAGCACACGCACGCATGCACGCACAGGGTCCCAGCTTCACGGTTTCCCAGGGCTCTGTGATCCCCAGGGCTCATTCTCAGCGGGTCCCAGCACACACGCCCACCAGACTCACTGTGTCCTTCATTGACCGTTCGCGCTGCAGCTCTGGGCCAGACATACGTGCGAAGAGCCCGGGAATCATCATTAAGAGTGCTCGCGTCCGGAAAGAACCTCTCTCATCTATTTGAGATACAGAGAAAAGAAGTAGAGGATATAAAATCAAAGCTGAAAAAAATATGTACATGTCCTCAGTATAGCCTTCCCACAGCTCACCCCTGTTCTGCCAGCAAGCGTATGACAAGTTCTGGGATCTTCTATGTCAAATGTCATAAAAGCAGTGACTTTTCCTGAAAGGCTGCCTGCCCTTGTGCTTTCGATAAATGAGCTACTGTGTTGCTGGAGCTATTGGTCGCCAGATGCAATAATGTCATTCAGTATTTCATCAGAAATGCTGGTCTTAGTGGAAGATGAAATGATATAACCAGAGGTGTTAAACGTTTACTAATTTGTATTAATGGTAGCTATCTAACTTCATTCCCCACAAGGCACTTTAGAACTGAACTCTTAAGCAGGCGATATGGCCTTGTGTCCACAAATCACAGTTTTGGATTTATATCTTTATCCCTAGGAGTTTGACATTGTCTTCATCCTTCCCTATAAAAACAAAACCAAAAACAAGGCTTCAGATTCAGCCGATATCTCTTGAATTCCTCATATGTATTACCCGGAGGTGGGGACCCGTTCCTGACGACACATGCATGTCGACGGGGTTTTATAGCTTCAGGATCCCGAGGCTGAGAATAATGTCATGACTTCACCACGTTCTTATTATGGTGAAGTCTAGACAAGGAGTCAGTTTGTTTCCCTCTTGTGACTTCCTTCACTGAAAAATTCACTTGCCTTAATGAGCTTTCCTGAGGAAACCAGTCTCCCCTGGTCTCTGTCTTATCTCAGCCCAACCTACTGCTTTGGGCTGTCCTCGCCCCAGCGCCTTCCCCACCCACTCCCTTGGCGGAGGCTGCCAATTCCCGGGGAGGCTGAGAGCATGAATGGACTACAGACTGGCTCCAGCCACTGCTTTTTGAAATGAAAATATCTGCCTCATTAAGTTGTGCTGTAATTTCATGAGAAGGGATGACAGGCTGCGGGCCAGTGGGGGAACCCTTTTCTCTGTCGGCAAATGTAGAAAAACCAAAAGGGAGAGAGAGGATCTCAAATGTCTGAGGAGGAGCACAGCAGGCTTGTGGTGAGACGCTGGGCTGTGGGGTTGAGCCAAGACCTGCCATCCTGAGCAGACATCCACCCCAGACGTGGCCCTGGGGTCCACAGGTCTGTTCTCTGGAAAAGAGGAATATAAACTTGGTGACTGTGAGTAACAAAGCTGAAAGAGCTGCAAACTGGGATTTGAAAGGGAACATTCATGATGAATTTTGAGCCACAGATTGTCTCTAATAAAACATGTTTAAAAGCAAAAGTGTAACTGTAGAAGCTGCTGGCCGGTCTTCCATTACCAAATCTATATCCAAATTAGCTTGGCAGGCAGTGCTTTCATTCTGTCTGAGCCCTGGAATTTCACCCGGAGGGACTGGGAAAGGATGGTCTCGGTATACTCACAATGGGCAAGAATGCTCAGTGCCTCTCGGGGGATTCTCTTGGAACCCCGCCAAACACAGGACAGGTGCAGGCAGAGAGCACTCTGCATTCTCAAGCACATGCGCGCTCTCAGCCTAGAGACCTGGCTCTTCAAAGTCCTGTCTACTTCCCATGATAGGTGGTGTGGACAGAACGTGGACAGGTGCACCTGGGCTGTATTTGAATGAAGTGACACCCACTGAGAAGCCTGGCCACGGGCACAGTGCATGTGGTGAAGCCAAGCCACTGTATCTCATCCAGTCTAAGACACCACTGATTGTAGGGCCAGCATGTCTTAAGGATTACCAAGAAAGAAAGGGAGAACCATCAAGTGAGAGACATCACCTGATTTGGGGACATTGATATGGAAAATGTATACATTAGAATGGATAGATGGTGGGGCGCCCGGGTGGCTCTGTCATTAAGCGTCTGCCTTCGGCTCAGGTCGTGATCTCGGGGTCCTGGGACTGAGCCCCACGTGGGGCTCCCTGCTCGGCAGGAAGCCTGCCTCTCCCTCTCCCACTCCCCCTGCTTGTGCGCTCTCTCTCTCTCTCTCTCTCAAATAAATAAATAAAATCTTAAAAAAAAAAAAAGAATGGATAGACAGTGAGACCCATTTTGACATTGGGAAAGATTTATTACACTTTTGAAAATAATCAAGTTAGGAACAGATTGAGAGGATTGACTCAGTCTTGAAATTAGGCAGGTACAGAGGGTCAGAGTTTGAAGTCAAGTCTCCATGGAAGTGGACATCTCATCCAGTTGTGTGTGTTTGTCATTGCTTTCAAGTTGTGAAAGTTTGGATTTTCTGGAGTAAGAGATAAACCGCTACCAGAAATGGTCCCTGCCAAGCCAGCACCCTGAGGAATGGTTGCCTCCCAAGAGACAGATGGGATCTAGACTGTACTCAGCCCTTCTCTCGTGACGTGGGGCTTTCTGCTTCTGGCACCTTCATTCCAGTCCTGCTGTCACTTCTGAAGAGAGTGTTCTCATTCCCAGATCAGGCGGCGTTGCTCCTCTGTGACAGCCCTCTGTGATTCAATCTGTGTGCTCGCAGCAGGGTGCCTCTGCGAATCCAGAGTGCTCAGATGCCTGCACAGGCAGGGTCTTTGAAGACCTGGTTGTTATCTGAAGAGTTTATGGAGACTTTGCATTCTATTCTGATACATAAATAAGTCGTGAATTATGGTACATCTCGGTTACATTACCTGAGTGTGTTTCCCTGCTTTGTTTGTTCCACAAATATTTGACGTGACATATGTGCTGGTCCAGTTGTAGATCATGAGGAGAACAAGGTGAACAAGACAGAGTCCCTCCTCTGTGAGAACTTAGGATTAAGGATCCAGTGTGATTAATTCGGGGTTTGTAAAATGTAAGCAGTGTTGTGCTCATTCAAGATTCTGTCTTTTTGAGGAAGATTGATTTTCCTGTTTAATTTGGCCTATAACTTCAAGTCCCTCTGATGTGAGAAGTGGGCACCCAGAGATACACTCTTCCCCACTGAGCATGGCCTCAGTCCTTCCACAGCAGAACTGACTTGGCTCCTGCTCTGCTCCTAAGACCAAACTCAGGTAGTCCCCAGGAAGACCTTTCCTGAACCTGGTTCCCTGTCATCCATTGCCCCGGGTCCCCTAGCACCTCACACATCTCTGTCATGGGGCTTCTCACATGTTATAGTTGTTTTTCTTGTAGATCAGTATCATGTTTTAATTTACTTTTGTGTTGTCAAAGCCTAGTACAGTGCCTGGCAGGTATGTGTTGGATGAATCTTTAAAATTAATTCCTTATGGTACAGGCTACATAGTGAAGGTTGGGGCCTACTCTGAGACCTTAGTTTCTACCTCCTGGTGGCTTCATCTCAGATGTTTTAGATCTGATAAACAAGTCATACTACCATTTTTCTGTTATACATTTGGGATCATAATTGCTGATCTTCAAGAGAGAAGGAAAGGAAGGAACTTTATATAAATAGGAAAAAACAGAGGTCACTTAGAACTTCATTTTGATTAGAAAATTTGTTCAATGTAAAAAAAAAAAAAAGATATCCAAGCTTAAATTCTCGACCATAAATACTATGTACAATAGAGAATGTGTTGGGATTTTGTGTGCGTCTGTGTTATGTATTCTAGTCCCAAGTAGACCAAGGTTGATTTAGAGGTTGTCAGTGTTGGTTCATCTAAAGCCATTGTGGAAGAGACTTAGGTGTTTGTGCACACCAGGAAGACTCATGCAGGATGGCTCTGCGGGACTCCCACCTTGGGGACAGTGGCTGCCTTTGGGAGGGGAGATGGAGGCAGAGGATGGGTATGGAGGAAAGAGACTCATTTCTCTGTGTTCTTAGTTGCCTTTGAGGGGTGTTGTGTTTTTGTGGCTTTGCTCTATGCACTTATTCTGCAGCCTTTTTAGTTTGAACTACAACTCATATACAGAGCACATGAAACAAAGTGTAATGAATAATTATAAAGCAAATACTCACATAACCACCACCCAAGCCAGGCGCCCCATAGCCCCCTGTGGGTCCTGAATAGGTTGAGGGATGCCTATTTCTGTACTTTATAAGCACAAAATCATACTGAATAAATCCTTTTTATCTCAGCTTCTTCCCTCAACAGTGTTCTTGTAAGATTCATTCATATTGTGTAGGGCTCATTCACCTCTATAGTTTTGGAATGTTCTAGAATATCCACTGCTGGTGCACATTCAGGTTGTTTCCAGTTTGGGCTATTAGTGCTGATGTGAGCATTCTCTTACCTATATTGTGCTGCACGTGCATGAGATTCATAGATTATGCCCAGGAATGCAGTTCCTGGCTCACAGGGCAGGAGTTTATTGGCTTTATGTATTCAAATAGCTCCTTACTCTGTGCCCTGCCTTTTCATTCTTGGTGGCGTCATGATGAAGAAAAATATTTGATCTTATATATGCAATTTTATCAATCTTTTTTTAATTTAAATTCAGAAAGGATGAATACTGATAAATTTATCAGTCTTTTAATGATTATTATTTTTATGTGTTAAGAAGTTCTTCTCAGAACCAAATAAATAAAATCAGAAATGAAAGAGAAGTAACAACTGACACCACAGAATAACAAAAGATAAGAGACTTGCTACAAAAAATTGTATGCCAACAAATTAGCCAGCCTAGAAGAAATAAATTCCTAAAAACATGCAATCTTCCAAAGCTGAATATAAAAGAAATAGAAAATCTGAACAGACCAATTACTAGTAATGAAAGTGAATCACTAATCAAAAAAACCAGCTCCAAAAAAAACCCAAACAAACAAACAAACAAAAACCCTACCAAAAAAATAATAGTCCAGGACCACATGGATTCACAAGTGAATTCTCCAAATGTTTAAAGGTTAATGTCTGTTCTCAAATTATTCCAAAACACTGAAGAGGAAGGAAAGCTTCCAAATACATTCTACCAGGCCAGCAGTACCCTGATACCAAAACCAGACAAGGACACCACAAAATAAGAAAACTACAGACCAATATCCTTGATGAATATAGATGCAAAAATCTTTAGCAAAATATTAGCAAACCGCATACAACAACACATTAAAATGATCATTACCATGATCAAGTGGGATTTATTCCAGGAATGCAGTCATGGCTCAACATTTCCAAATCAGTGTGATAAACCACATTAACAAAAGGAAGGATGAAAATCATATGATTATCTCAGTAGATGCAGAAAAGGCCTTTGACAAAATTCAGCATCTGTTCGTGATAAGAACTCTCAACAAAGTGGGTTTAGAGGGAACATACCTCAACATAATAAAAGCCATATGTAAAAAACCCACAGGTAACATCATACTCAATGGTGAAAAACTGAGAGCTTTTCCTCTAAAGACATGGATATCCACTCTTGCCACTTTTATTCAACATAGTACTGGAAGTCCTAGCTACAGCAGTCAGACAAGATGCCTCTAGAAGAAATGAAATGTCATTTGCAGATGACATGATACTATCCATAGGAAAGACTTCACCAAAAAAACTATTAGAGGTAATCAATGAATTCAGTAAAGTTGCAGGATACAAAACTAATACCTGGAAATTGGTTGCATTTCTATACACTAATAGTGAAGTAAAAGAAATTGAGAAAAATTTCATTCAAAAATGCACCAAAAAGAATAAAATACCTAGGAGTAAACTTAACCAAGGAAGTGAAAGACCTATATTCTGAAAACTGTAAAACATGGGTGAAAGAAATTGAAAATGACCAAATAAATGGAAAGATATACCATGCTCATGGATTGGAAGTATTAATATTGTTAAAATGTCCATACTACCCAAAGCGATCTACAGATTCAGTGCAGTATCTGTCAAAATACCAACAGCATTTTTCACAGAACTAGTACAAATAATACTAAAATTTGGATGGCACCACAAAGACCCTGAATAGCTAAAGCAATCTTGAGAAAGAAGAACAAAGCTGGAGGTATCACAGTTCCAGATTTCAAGTTATAGTACAAAGGTGTAGTAATCAAAACAGTATAGACAATATAGACGCATAGATCAGTAGAGGAGCATGGAGAGCCCATAAATAAACCCATGCTTATATGGTCAATCTATGATGAGGCAGGAATATACAGTGGGGAAAAGACAGGCTCTTCAATAAATGGTGCTGGAAAAGTTGGACAGCTACGTGCAAAAACAGAAAAATAAAACTCAGATGGATTAAAGACCTACATGTGAGACCTGAAACCATGAAACTGCTAGAAGAGAACAGGCAGTAGTTTTGTTATTGGCCATAGCAACTTTTTTCTAGATATGTCTCCTAAAGCAAGGGAAACAAAAGCAAAAATAAACTATTGGGACTTCATCCAAATAAAAAACTTTTCCACAGCAAAGGAGACAATCAACAAAACAAAAAAGCAGCCTACTGAATGGAAAAAGGTGTGTGCAAATTATATGTCCTATGAGGGGTTCATATACAAAATATATAAAGAGTTTATACAACTCAACATCAAAAAAGCCACAAATAATCGGATTACAAAATGGGCAGAAGACCTGAATAGACATTTTTTCAAAGACATACAGATGGCCAACAGACACATGAAAAGATGCTCAACATTAGTCATCATCAGGGAAATGCAAATCAAAACCATGATGAGAGATCACCTTACATCTATCAGAATGGCTAGAATCAAAAAAACAAGAAATAACAAGTGTTGGCAAATGTGGAGAAAAAGGAACCCTTGTGCACTGTTGGTGGGAATGTAAATTGGTATAGTCACTGTGAAAAACAGTATGGAGGTTCCTAAAAAAAAAAAAAAAAAAAAAAAAATACAGTAAGATCCAGTATCCCACTAGGGAGTATTTGCCCAAAAAAATGAAAATAGTAATTCAAAAAGATACATGCATTCCTGTGTTTATTGCAGCATTCAATAACCAGGATGTGGAAGCAACGGAAGTGTCTATTGATTGACGAGTGGATACAGAAGATGTGGTCCATATACATGCAGTAGAATGGTACTCAGACCTAAAAGGGGATGTGATCTTGCCAGTTGTGACAACATAGATGGCACTAGAGAGTACAATGCTGAGTGAAATGAGTCAGAGAAAGACAAATACCGTACGATTTCACTCATGTGGAATCTCAAAAACATAACAAAAAGCAGACTGAGATCTGTGAATAGAGCAAACTGACGGTTTCCAGAGGGGAGAGGGGTGGGAAGATGGACAAAATGGGTGAAGGGGATGGGGGCACCTGGGCGGCTCAGTCACTTAGGTTTCAGCTCAGGTCATGATCTCAGGGTCATGGGATGGAGGCCCACGTCGGGCTCCACGCGCAGCACAGAGTCTGCTTGGGATTCTCTCGCCCTCTCCCTCTGCCCCTCTCCCTGCTCACCCTTGCACACATGCACGCTCTCTCTCTCTCTCTCTCTCTCTAAAATAAAATAAATAAAATCTTTAAAAAAAAAAATGGGTGAAGGGGGATGGGAGATACAGGCTCCCAGCCATGGAATGAATATGCCATGGGAATCAAAGCTTGAGCATAGGGAATAGAGTGAATAGCTGAACAGTGTCGTATGGTAGACAAATGGCGGCCACACTGTGGTGAGCACAGCATAATGTGGACTGTCGAGTTGTTGAATCACTGTTGCACACCTGAAACTAATGTCACAGTGTGTGTCAACTGTACTCAAATTAAGAAAGTCCTTCTCCACTTCTTTCTTGACAGAAGATACTCTTCTGTATTATTTTCTTAAAGGAGTAGAGTTTTGTCTTTCAAATTTAAGTCATAATCCACCAGGAGCTTATTTTTTATTTTTATATGTAATGGGATCCAATTTCTTCTTTCTTCCTCCCTCCCTCCCTCCCTTCCTTCCTTTCCACCCGTGGGTACCTAGTTGTCCCAGTGTCTTATATTCTAAAACACATTTTTCTTCGCTGTTCTGGAATACAGTTCTGTCATAACTCGAGAATCCATATATGCACATGCCAGTTTCTGGCCTCTGTTCTCTGTGGCTTGGCTGTGTTCGTTAATAAAGCTTTAAGTAAGTCTACCTACTTATTTCTGGAACAGCAAGTTGCCCCCCACCCACCCACCCCGTTGTTCTTCTCCAAGAGGGTCTTGGTTAGCGTTGACCCCTTACATTTCCTGTGCATTTTAGAATCCACATACCCGGTTCCGTAAAAGTCTCTGATGGAATATGGATGGGGCAGCACCGGGTCTGTAGGTCCGTCTCTTCATCGGGTGAATGTTATCCAGAGTCCTAGCGCATCTGTCAGGCCCAGTGGGATCTGGTGGGAGCTTCCCTGTGAGCTGGGAGAGGCAAAGGGGACTGCTCCCACCACATCCTGCCACATCGCTCAGGCAAGAGAAAGAACGCCGTCAGTCTCGGCAGATGAAAAGATGGTATTCACAGAAAAGATTTACAGAGAGCCATGTTAGAATTCATGAGAGTTGAGCAGGGTCGCTACATGCAGAAGTAATCCCCAGAATCAGTTTGTGTGCGTCACAGCAGCAGTTAGAAAATTAAACCTTTTTAAAGATGCCATTTACAGTGGCATCAGAACATAACAAATTCCACTAAAAAACATGTAACACATTTTAAGAGAAAATTATAGAACTTTATTGAAAGACATTTAAGGGGGCGCCCGGGCGGCTCAGTTGGTCAAGCGTCTGACTCTTGGTTTCAGCTCAGTTCGTGATCCCGGGGCCCTGGGATCGAGCCCCACGTCGGGCTCCCTGCTCAGCGGGGAGCCTGCTTCTCCCTCTGCCCCTCCCCTTTCTCCCTCTCTCTCTCTCTCTCTCTCTCAAATAAATAAAATCTTTAAAAAAAAGACATTTAAGGAAAACTTGAGTTTAAGGAGAAATATTCCATGTCCATGGATTGGAAGACTCAATATTGCAGAGACTTCCATTCTTCCCAAATTGATAAAGGGAATTTAAAGGGCCATGAGTGGTCAGGGTATGAACAGAACAAGGTGAAAGAACTTAGTCTAACAGATACGGAGTCTTGAGGCTCTAGACGCTGAGGCTGGTGTTGGTGCTGGGGAGGGGCATCCGCACAACAGTGGAACAGTCCATGCCTCTGCAGACACTTGATCTAGGACAGGGGGACGCAGGCAGCAGTGGGTAAGAAGGGCCATTTCAGAAATGGCACATAAATTTCCTTCTTCAAAAACAAAATAGTATTGCTAAACTTTTGTCTTCTAGCGGGAGAAATTTGCCGTCTGCCTTGCTTCCTCATATAAGAACTAGAGCTAAGTGGAACTCAGCACATATTAATAAAGAATCCCAGATTCACTCCATATTGTTAGTCATTGAATCCAACTTTATTCCCACGCACCTGGGACTAAAAATAGATGTATTGGAAAGACAAGATGACACCATAGCTGGTGGTTTGGTGCTTTCCTTTTGGAGAGATTGCTTGTTTGTCTCCATTTTATATGAGCTGTCTCCTGTCTGTGGGCTCACGACATGTGAATGTTCACAGACCCCCATGGGACCCGTGCGCCAGGCCTTTGAGAGCGCAGCACGAGAGCTCACAGAGGTGCTGTGGTTACACGGTGGTCGCTCTCCTTGGAAATCAAGCCGCGTCAGCTGCTTAGCAAATATTCTGTGAGTGACCACGAAGTGGCTCACAACTCATGAGTGTGTGCCTGTGGGGGGAGCATCTTTTGAGGTGGCATCCTCTAGGCTGACGGCTTGGGCAGTTCCGTCCTCTATTTCACCGGGGTCAGGGTTATTTGGGAAAAGCCATCACCTGGGTCCCGCCAGTGCCGGTTCTGCTGTCTTTGTGCAGCTCTCGTGCTGAAAGCCGGTTCTGTGGTGTATCTTGCAGTGTTCCTTTTCACCACCAAGATTTGTCAGGTGGAAGTGGGCTTGGTTGGCTTTTTTATTTGAATCCTTTTTCTACCCACAAACAGTTCACATGATTCCTCCTCCCGCGTAGCTACAATTTAGTAATTCAGCCTTACCAGATCATAGCCTACGATTTGGTGGTTAAAGTGTGTCATGCCAGGACCCTGCCCCTCCTGTGACTGAGGCACACGCTGATGAAGCTAGCTGTGATGTGTTTAGCCACTGAAGGCTCCCTTGGGAAAGCCTGCCATGGTCTCCAGGCTCGACCCCATGTGCTGGCAGCCAAGCAGGCTCAAGCACGCACCTCCAGTGTGTGTCCCCCTGTAGATTACGAAGAAGGAGGTTTAGGTACCTAGAAGTTCTGCCATGATGAGCGCATTCCCCGTAGCCACCTCTGGGGCCGTGGACGTAGACATGCTGCCCTCCCTAACGGTGAGGACCGGGAGCATGCATGAGGTTAAGAACGGGGCGCTCTCACCCTACGCTGATGGTCACCTTCATGGAGCAGCTCTGTCAGTTACAAATGACTGGCGTCCTCTTAGCAAGTACGTTTTTAAAAGAATGACACAGTCTCCTCTCTGTCTTCTTGGTGCTGTTTCCCGTGGGCTAGTGTCCTCCCTGCTCCTGTCTCCCTCCCGGTTTGGCATGAGTGTGTCCCTACATTTTGCTCCTGGGTATCTTTGAGGCTTTACCTTGAAACAATTGGGAAGTGTCCCAAGTTCACAATAACAGAGTCATGAGGACAGGGAAGGGGGGAACCTGAAAGATTTACACAGACCCAAGGTGTTTGTGATATTATGTGTGCAGAATGTAATAGCTCTTAACTTAATAACGAAGGGGCGCCTGGGAGGCCCAGTCGTCGGGCCCCCTGCTCCGCGGGAAGCCTGCTTCTCCCTCTCCCACTCCCCCTGCTTGTGTTCCCTCTCTCGCTGTGACTCTCTCTGTCAAATAAATAAATAAAATCTTAAAAAAAAAAAATAATGAAGAGTGTTCTCTAGCCAAAACTGTGGTCATCTCTTATTTCCCTCTTGACCTTAGCAGTTTTGGTGTAGTGTTGGGCTTGTCTCGGGCAGGCGTACTTCTTACCACCCCCCGCCCCCAGTTCAAGAGCCTGTCACTGGGGTTCCTGGCAACACCCACAGGCTGAGACTGAGTTTTGTCTCCTGGTGCCTCTTAGCTGTTAGTCCCTGTTAGGATCGGGACTTCATCGACACGTTCTGAAGCAAGTTTGTCCGTGTTGTTAGTCTGTCTGCAATTTAAAAGGACAGGAAGCCACTGTCACTCGTGGGCAAAATCCAGAGCCCATTTTTGTTTTTTATTCTGCTTCATGAAAGTAATTGTAAGGTTTGTGTCAAATGCAGGGTGGTGGCTCATTACTTAAGAGCTGGGCAGTCTTGAATACCCAAGCGTAATGTACAGCACTGCCGGGCCCGGTTGGTTTTATAACATTCGGTTCACGTTACATGGATAATCAGAGGAGTAGAGTCAAGTACAGGTCCAGCTCATGCCACTCATGCCTCTTTCTTCTTTCAAGATTAACAATACTAATTTAAAAGGTGTTTAAAACTTAAACCGTGAAGTTGTAAAAATAGCCAAATGAGGTTCTAAAAAATAGAGTTCATGAGGTTATAATCACAGGCTTCTTGGTAAACTATAAATGAAAATAGTACAGTAACACCTTAGCTGCTTGGTACCCTGGAAGAATTGACATAATTTCCAGAAAGTTGAAATTTTATTGCCTTTTAGAATTTTAGATAGAAAGCTTTAAAACTATTTTAGTCTCCTTTTTTTAAAAAGATTTTATTTATTTGAGAGAGAGAGAGTACACAAGCAGGGGGAAGGGCAGAGGGAGAGGGAGAAGCAGGCTCCCTGGGGCTCTATCCCAGGACCCTGGGATCATGACCTGAGCCGAAGGCAGACGCATAACGACTGAGCCACCCAGGCGCCCTCTGCTCTTCTTAATCGGAATAGATTTTAGTGTTTTTGGTGACAAGTTTGTCTTTAGTCTGAATGTCAGTTTTTATACTGTGTTAAAGGAGTGAATGATGCTTCCGGATGCTTCTGAGGTATGTAAGACTTGGTAGCACCCCATGTGACCCTCGCATGCCCTTGCTGAGAGTACACCACTGCGTCATATCTGTGCTCTGCCACTTAATGGCATGGTGGCCTTGGGCACGCTGTCTGAGCTCTCGGCGTCTGTCTGGGTCCTCATCAGGTGTCTCTTGGGGGGTAAACACAGGCTCCTTTGCTTTCTAGGGTCAAGAACACGAGAACGCCAGATAGGGTCCAAACATACAAGCCGTGACGACAAACTGAACGCATTAAGATGATTCTAGCAAACGGGAGGGTGAACAAAGGGTAGTGTGGAGAGGAAGGAAGTCAAGCGAAGAGGTAATTCGGAAAAGGAAACCTTTTCATTGGAAAAGGTTGGACCCAAACACTGTCGTGATGGTCACTCATTTAAAATGATTCAGCAGTCACTGAGCACTCAGAATGGTTGTGAACCAGGTTTGGGTTCCCATGGTCTCCTGAGTATCCCTTAGGCAGTATCTCCTAATCCCCCGTCCTGCCCTGTGCTGCTTCCGTGGGAACCGCAGTTTCCCACCAAATGCGTCCATTCAGATGGCAGTGCCTGTGTGCCTGCTGTTTGCATTAGGGGGTACGGAGAACTAGGGAACATAGTCACCTGGCCCGCGCCTTCAAGGAGCATGTGTGGGGAAGCAAGAAATACCACGCAGGATAGCTGACTGTTGAAAACAATAGCAGGTGCTCAGCGACTGGCTCAGAGCACGCACGGCACCTCATCCAGCCAGGAAGTAAGGAAAGGCCTTGTAGAAGGACTCTGAACAGGAAGTGGGCAGTTAGGGCAGGAAAGGGAAGGAGGAGCAGGAAGGGGACCCTCAGTGTGAAGGGGGTGACGACATGAGCTGCTGAAGGCAGGAAAGCCCAAGGCCCAGGGGCACGCACTGGGGTGCGGGGGGGGGTTGCAGTGGGTCTCAGCTTTGGGCTCAGGACCCCGTCACACTCCTAAAAATTATGTAGGATCCTGAGGAACTTTTGTGTATGCGGGCTTAGCTACCAATACTTACTGTATTCCAAATTAAAGCAGAAAAATAAAGTGTATATTTATTCATCCATTTAAACCTAATAAGCCTATGTGCTCCTTTGGCAGCACGTATGCTAAAATTAAAAATAATAAGCCACTTACATGTTAACAGAAATAACAGTTTTTATGAAAAGAGCCATATTTTATGAAACAAAGACAAATTTAGTGAGAGAGCGACATTGTTTTATATTTGTGCAAATCTCCCTAAGGTCTGGATTCTCCTGTCTGCTTCTGCATTCACTCTGTTGCCGTATGTTTCGGTTGAAGTGTATGAAGACACATGTTTGGGGAAAGGAGGAGTATCTTAATAGCCTTTTCAGATGGCTATGGACATTTTCTCGATATTACACCAAAACTTAAACGGGCAGCTTCTTGAAGTAATCTGCGGTGTAGAGTCTCAAATCGTGTAATGAGCTGTCCATACATTTTATTCCATTAAAAATCCAGTAGACTGACTTTCACTCCGAGTGGTTCACTTGCCCTTGAATGATACTGTAACACGATTTATTGATTACTTTGAAAATTCTGGTTCACTGAGTTGTGCAAATCTTCTGAGACATTTTGCAAATGTTGGACACATTTCAGTATATATATATATATACTGAAATATAATCGATCGATAAATCCCATTCCTTTGTGTCACCACCGAGCTCTTCACCCCAGGGAAGCTGTCAGACTCACGCTGGCATGTAGTTTTCCAGACTTCCCAGAATACTGGAAGATCGTGCAGAGCTCCTTCACTGTCCAGCCCCAAGATGACCCTCCAGACTTATTTCTTATCTCTCTTGTATCATGGTAAAGATCATGGGGGGATAAAAAGTGTAAATATGGATAAAGCTTTTAGTATGGTCCCTGGCCCAGACAAGCACTCACTAAGTAAAGTGAGTGTTGGTACTTACTATTTGCACTGTTTTTATACTGCTGTCCTCATGAAGATCACCAGGTGTCCTATGGGGTATGTGTTGACTGTGGCCCAGAATGAGGAATGAAACGTGCTGTGTGGAGCGCCAGGGTGGTGACTCATCTGACAAGCCTCAGACTGAGGCCACTAGCTCTGTGCTTGCCAGCCAGCCAGAGGACATCCATGTGCCCTTCCCTGTCACTCTCCTCGCCTTTCCTGCACCTACGTCCACAGGTGTTGCTGGTGGGAGGGTCTGCCCCCCACCCCAGACTGGGGCCTGTGGTTTGGCTCACCCCGTTGCCCAGCACAGTGCTAGCGTGTGATAACTGGCACTCAGATGGTATTTGTTGAGTGCACGAATGCATTTAGAGGGTTTATTTTGAACCGGACTCTCGATGTGGCTTCAGAGAGCAAATAGTATAGAAATTTTATCCTAAGAAGCATATGAGCTGAGCATTAACTAGCTGCTAGTTGTTTTTCTGTTTGGGGAATGTTTGACCTCTCTTCATCCCTACCCTGTCTCTCATCTTGAATCTCTATTAATTCAAAATAAAAATAGTAGAAGGCTTAAAAGTGCTTCACAGTCATTTTGGGTTAAGCATCTTTGCGATCAATATCCTTTGCTTTCTGCTTTTCAGATGTTCCTCCTGCTGATCAAGAGAAGCTTTTTATCCAGAAGTTACGTCAGTGTTGTGTCCTCTTTGACTTTGTTTCCGATCCACTAAGTGACCTAAAGTGGAAGGAAGTAAAACGAGCTGCTTTAAGTGAAATGGTAGAATATATCACCCATAATCGGAATGTGATCACAGAGCCTATTTACCCAGAAGTAGTCCATATGGTAAGTGATTACAGTTTGACCGGTGTGTCCCAGCCCTGACTTATAAACAGGGCTCTGATATCCTTAGCGTAAGCTGAGCCGATGGAGCCTAACCCAACACTTCCCTCAAAAAACCCTCCTGTTGCAAAGTGTGTACTTGAAGAATGAAAATCTTTGTAATGTGTCCAGTGTTATAGCGGTAACAGTGAGGGAAATTGGTACCTTCTGGGTCCAGTCACAGTGTTCTGTGTGTGTGAACTCATTTAACTCCCACGAGTACCCTATGGCCAGATATGTTAGAGTTCTCACTTGTATTTATTTCCTTACCCTCTTTAATGTAATAGTGCCGATTATAATTTAAAAGTAAACATGTTGTCCATACATTTGCAGGAAAATTCTAATGATGGGGCAGAGTTAAAATAGTGGTGGGACCAAGCTGGCATCGGGACAGGCCGCCCTGATTGGCCGGCATCCTCCGCTGTCGATGCCAGTGTCAGGATGGGCTGCCCTGATTGGCCAGCAGCCTCCACTGTCAATGCCAGTGTCGGGGCGGGCCGCCCTGATTGGCCAGCAGCCTCCACTGTCAATGCCAGTGTAAGGACAGGCCGCCCTGACTGGCCAGCATCCTCCGCTGTCGATGCCAGTGTCGGGACAGGCCGCCCTGATTGGCCAGCAGCCTCTGCTGTCGATGCCAGTGTCGGGGCAGGCCGCCCTGATTGGCCAGCATCCTCTGCTGTCAATGCCAGTGTCAGGGCGGGCCGCCCTGATTGGCCAGCAGCCTCCACTGTCGATGCCAGTGTCGGGACGGGCCGCCCTGATTGGCCAGCAGCCTCCGCTGTCGATGCCAGTGTCGGGACAGGCCACCCTGATTGGCCAGCAGCCTCTGCTGTCAATGCCAGTGTCGGGGCGGGCCGCCCTGATTGGCCAGCAGCCTCTGCTGTCAATGCCAGTGTTGGGACAGGCCGCCCTGATTGGCCAGCAGCCTCCACTGTCGATGCCAGTGTCGGGACAGGCCACCCTGATTGGCCAGCAGCCTCCACTGTCGATGCCAGTGTCGGGACAGGCCACCCTGACTGGCCAGCAGCCTCCGCTGTCGATGCCAGTGTCAGGACGGGCCGCCCTGATTGGCCAGCAGCCTCCGCTGTCAATGCCAGTGTAAGGACGGGCCGCCCCGATTGGCTGATGGCCTCTGTCACCCCGTGGTCAGTTCATTGTTGGTTTCGTTCGGCCCCCAGATCTCAGCCCTCTGCCGTCTTCTACTTTGCAGCCTGTTTCCAGGCCCTCTGCAGGATCCCATTTCGAACTCATACTGTTTGACCCTGAACTCGTTTTCTGTTGAGATTTTTTTGGAATTTTTGGTGTTTTATCCACCTTTGAAATTAGTACTCTTTGGTTATAAGGGAGTCCTTGTTGCTTGAAGTAAAATTTTATATCCTGATTTTCGTTGAACTTCTTAAGTTACTGATTTTTTCCCCCAAAGCTATATATTTCAGAATTGACTAATCTCATGAGCTAAAATATGTTTATTTCTCACTTTCATATGTTGCTTTGGGAAAAGAATTTGAAAGTAATGATCCTTTTTGTAGTTTTCACAATCTGTTGTGTCAGAAGTTGAGATCAACTTGATTATTTTAACTTGTTAACTCAGAGTTGAAAATTTACCAGCATGTGGCCAGCCCAAGGCTGCAAGGGCCACGTGGGTCCCCACCCCAGACTCTGCTTGATGAGTGTCCTGACTTTTTTCCTGTTCAGACTAGGAAAAATGGGAGAGTCTCTTTTTTTCATTCCTTAATTTCAAATCTCATTTACTTTGGAAGGTTTCCCAAATGCCAGACTCTCAAAGAACAAGCTAATATTTCTCCTAATACCTTCATAATTTTGTTGTTCAAAATACATTTTATAATCCTCCTGGAACTTTGTTTTTTTTTTATGGTACAGAGGAGGGATATAACTTTATTTTCTTGTAAGGTAATTAAAAAATCACTCATCTCTACATCATGTATTCCCTCACCCCCATTAATTTTTTTAAAAGATTTTATTTACTTGTTAGAGAGCACGAAGAGTTGGGGGCAGAGGGAGAAGAGAGGGAGAAGCAGGCTCCCCCGCCAAGCAGGGAGCCTGACGCGGGGCTCGATCCCAGGACCCTGGGATCATGGCCTGAGCCAAAGGCAGCCATTTAACTGAGTGAGCCACCCAGAAGCCCCTTCCCCACTCATTTTAAATGCTTCTTTATTGCGTATTAAATTTATTTTATCTTTAAATTAAATCCATTTATTAATATATTTTAATTTATAAGCACATCAATTTGTTATATTTTAAATCACATGGTTGGAAGGTTTTTCCATTTTTAAGGAGGGAAGAAGGGAGAGTCTGCAGAGCATGAGGCTGTGGTTGGCCTGGTTTGGGTCAGATGCCATCCCTGAACTGGAGCCCCGCCCTCCTGCTCAGGTCCTGGTCCCTTGCGTTCACATAGCAGGTGCATATTACCAGAACTACCCAGGATACTTAAAGCCCTGGAACTCTTTTTTAGATTAAATAGTCGTTAAGTTGTCTCCCTATTACAGTCGTGTCCTTACTGGGTTCTCTTTCTGCTGTCTTCGCTTTGTGCCTATCCCCAAAAGTTCAGGTTGGTCTCTGGAGTATTGGACAGTGGGCCCTCTAAAACACAGACCCTTACTGAGCATCCACTGTGGGCCAGGAACTTTTTAAGGGGAGGAAATAGAGTAGTGGACAGTATTCCTGCCCTCCCAAAGCTTTCCTTTTCATGGGGACAGGCATAAAGAAGAAGGAGTATGGTGAGAATGATAGTTGGCAGTGGTTTCTGTCCCTGTCAGAGGTAGAGAGTGGGTGCAGGACTTGAGTGGCCCAAGGAAGGCCTCCACCCCAAGCAGTGCCTGGACCCCGTGTGGCAGGTGGAAGAAATGGGGACCACTTCGCGGTTCCATCCGGATGCCCCGTGCTTTGCTGACCCCGGAGGCAGCCCTTAGCCAGCTTCCGTGAGCATTGCCGTGTGTGTGTGTGTGTTCAGGGTATTTTTAAAGACATTCATTTCCGCTTACTTTGAAGAATCCGAAGCCCTCTAGATGTTATTATGCTACTTCTTTTAAATACATTGCCTGTTAGACTGGAGTGCTATATGGTTTTTCTTAACAAATGTTTTAAGAGATAATTCATATACCATGCATTTCACCCATTTAAAATATATAATTCCATGGTATTTAGTATATTCCGAGTATTGTGCAGTTGTCATCACATCTCTTTTTATTTTTTAGAACACTTTCATCCCCCTAAAAAGCCCCATACCCGTTAACGGTCCCTGCCATTGCTCTCTAACCTGTGACCCCCAGCCTCTGGCAATCACTCACTTACTGCCTTACTGTCTCTGTAGAAGTGCCAAACCTGGACATGTCGCATAACTGGAATGATAGGATATGTGGTCTTCTTTCACTCAGCATAATGCTTTCAAGGTTCATCCATATTGTAGCCTGTGTCACTGGTTCATTTTATTGCTACATAATATTTCCTTCTATGGATACGTACCACGTGTTTGTTTATCCATTCATCGTCGATGGGCATCTGGGTCACTTCAGCTACATGGCAGTTAGGAGTAATGCCGCTGTGAGCATTCGTGTGCAGGCTGCCACGGGCACGCTTGTATTCCTTTCTCTTGAGTATTTACCTCGGAGTGGGGCTGCTGCATCCCATATTAACCGTGTGTGTCTAAGGTTTTGAAGAACGGCCAGACTGTTTTCTGTAGGGGCTGCACCCTTAGGCGCGCCCACCCGCAGGGCCTGAGTCCAGTTTGTGCACCTTGTCAACACTTGCCGTTGTCTGTTTTCTGGATGCAGCCACCCTGGGGTGGGGGGCGAAGCGGGATCTCCCTATACCTTTGGTTTGCATTTCCCCAGGGACCGACGATGGTGAGCATCTTGTTCACGTGTGCATAGCCTTCGGTCCTAGAGTGTAAGAGAATGTTACAGATCAGCCAGCCCATTTGTTTTCAGATTAAAAAACAACTTCGAAGAGATGAGACTGGAAAGGATCGCTAGCCACGGGGGAGCCCCAGGCATGGAGAGTCGCAGGCCAAAATCACATGAACTCCATTATCTCTTCATTTCAGTCATATTTTAAATATAATCAGCCATCTGTTTGTTTGTTTCAATTAAATTCTCTAGTTAATCTGCTTTTCAGGCCTTGGCATTTTTCTTAGAGTCAACACACCGATAGCAAAACCACTGTTTCTGCAGACACCATGTTGACGTGTCGTCACCCTCAGCCAGCCTGGTTATTCAAACAAACGTTAGTGAGCGTCTTCTCAAAACATAAAATGAGAAGCCCACTTAAAGGGAAACAGCTGACGGTGTTTGTTGTCAGTGACAAAGTTTGAGTTTTGGGGCCAGAAATGAATTTTGGAAAGTTCATGTCCATGAGCTTCCAGGGGCCGCAGGCTCTCCTGCTGAGGTCAGTGGTGGTAGGAACCAGCGGACGAAATGAATTCCCACCAGAAGGTCTGCCTAATCCAGGGAACCAGTGTTTTCCACATGTGCAATAAATGATGTTCCATAATCATTCGTGGGCCAGAGACCCATTCAAAGTGCAAGACACAGCATTGGATCTTGGTGCAGAGACCCCTCCTTGATAAGGAGCACCACCGTTTGCAGTACCACAGAAGCCCACGGTTATCCAAAAGGGCTGTTGAATACTCCTCCCTTCTCCCAACTGCAAACTGTAAGACACATTTTCTTCCTGTACTTCAACCAAACCAACATTCAGAATGTAGGAGCAGACATGAGAATCCAGTTCTTTTCTATTAAGCCGGACAGTAAAGAGATTAGCAAAAATGGAAAAAATGCCACTCTTCCTAAATTGTTGTTTGTTTTGGGAAATGCAGTTGACCTCTGAACGACACAGGTTTGAACCGGGAAGGTCCAGCTATACATGGATTTTTTTTTTTTTTAGATTATTTATTTATTTGACAGTGAGATGGAGAGCACAAGTAGGCAGAGCAGCAGGCAGAGGGAGAGGGAGAAGCAGACTCCCCGCCGAGCAGGGAGCCCGATGCGGGGCTCGATCCCAGGACCCTGGGATCATGACCTGAGCCGAAGGCAGATGCTTAACCAACTGAGCCACCTGGGTGCCCCAGATTTTTTTTATATATAAATACAGTACTGTACCATAAATGTATTTTCTCCTCAAGATTTTCTTAGCATTTTCTTTTCTCTAGATTACCTTATTGTAAGAACGCAGCATATGCCACGGATAGCCCACAAAAATGCATACTAATATTTATGTTATCAGTAAGGCTTCCGGTCACCAGTAGGCCTAATTAGTAGTTAAGTCTTCGGGAAGTCAGGAGTTACGTGCAGTGGGTTGACACCTCTAACCTGTGTGTTGTTCAGGAGAGTCACCTGTATTCTATGTGATGTGAGATTTTATGAAATAACTAACATTAATTGTTATGAAAAACCATTTTATATTTATATGTAATATATAGTATATATTTATATCAATATAAATGTGTATTTATATTGAGACAGTGGGCTTGTTATTTTTTAACAGATTCCTGGGGGGGCAGTTCTGGTTTAATTTCTAATACAGTCAACATCAACAGAAATTACTCCTAAACGAAAGCTCTTTGGGGTCCTCAGTAATTTTTAGGAGTTTTGAAGGGGTTCCGAGACCAAAGAGTTTGAGAACCGCTCTTCCAGAAGGGCACTGCTCAGGGGCCGCAGCATGAGCACCACCTGGGTGCCTGTTAGAAATGCCACTTCTCAGCCCTGTTCCCATGCGTTCCCCAGGTCATTCTTCAGCATACCAGAAGTTTCAGAATAACTTCCGAATAGCCTTCCTGCACTGCCCACTGAGCCCCAGTGACAACTCTGACCTCCCCTAGGCTGTAAATCACAGAAGAGAAAGACTGGTGTTGCTTTCCCATTTCTTCTTCTGAGTATGGCTGGTGCTTTTTGTAAGCTCAGTAGATGCTCATTCAGCGTGGAGCTTTCTGCAAAGACGAAAGCATTAAAACTAGACGTAGTGGTAATGCCACCTGCAGATCAGAGAAGGTTAGATTGGAGGCAGGATGAGCTGGGAGGCTCCAGGCACTTTGCATCAAACGGACCGCTCTAGAATGGCCCACATCTGCTGTTCCGGGTGAGGACCGTGAATGAGACACACTGTCTTCCCTGACACCATCACCCTTACTCACCCAGGAGACTACGTATATTCCAGAGGAGTATAACGCAAGCTGTTAATAGCAGCCACTTTTGGGTGCTGTGGTGACGCAGATTTTTCCATTTTACCATATTTTTGTAATTTTTACAACTTTTAATAATGATGACATACCACATTGTCATCATGAAAAATCAATAAATATGTTTTCTTCAAACACCACCGCTACCAAGCCTTGTATATGTAGTGAACAGTAATGCTGTTCTTACCAGGACGCATGCTGGGTTTCCAGGGAAGACGAGTCCATCCCGTCATTTTCATCTGTACTGCTTGTAAATGACCAGATAGTGCCTTACAAGTTTGTACTTTTATGCTTAGGGTTCAAGTCAGCATTTTCTATTAATGGCAAAGCAATGTTTCTTGGGTCCTTGGGAGAGGTGTCCTGCCCACAGCCCCAGGGTAATTGTCTTGTGCTCACTTCGGGGTTGACGTTGGATGCGCTCCTTCGTCTATTTTTACATCTGATATTTACAGTGTGTTCTGGAAAGCACTGCTTGCTGTAAGGGTGAAGATATTTTGGAAATGGGAGAGGAAAGCATGTAGTGAATAAAGGAGATAGTATATTAACCAGTAAAGCTTCAAATAGTGTACAGATTTCTCTCAAGTGAGGATTTAAATTGTGCATTCCCCTTTTGTGCTTCATTGTTTTTGTTTAGCCGAAGTCATTGACACATGGGTTAGAGACGCACATCAGCAAAGAGCTAGAGGAAGATGAAAACATACGGTGCTTTTTGAAACCCAGAGAATGATTTTTCTACTTTAAATATCAGTAAGCCATTTCTTGGAGATTTGTTCTCATTATCTTGGGAGAATTTGCCTTTGTTTTGTTTGATGCTTTTAAATTATAGAAGAAAGGCATGTTGTTTTCTAATAAGTGAAATAAATATAAAAGCATAGGAAGTAAAAGTTAATTTTTCTCCTTCCTCCACCCCTCCCCAATTCTGCCTATGCCCATCCCCACTTGCAGCCAACTGATTTATATGTACTATTTTTTCAAAAGGCTTCTAAGAGCTTTTGGGGGGGTGGCGAATATGTTCATTATCTTGCTTGTGTGATGATTTCACAGATGTTTGCATATCATACACATATCAGATTGTACACTTTAAACACCTACACTCTAAACACACAGTAATGGTATGTCAGTTACACCTCAGCAAAGCCAGGGTTTTTTAAGCTCTGAAGTGGAAGGGTTTGTCTTTTGATCTAGGGGCACAGTGGAGAAATTACTGAGATGCTAAGGGCGTTGTGAACGGATGTTTGGGAACTAATGGCCAAGAAGTGCCCTTTCATAGCATGTTTTAAAATTAAATCTTAATTTACATACAGCAGAATTCACTCTTTTTAGTGAACAGTTCTCTGAGGTTTGATAAATATGTAGAATCATGGACTCACCACCACAATCAAAATAGAGAACAGTTTTGTTACCCTCCAAAAAGACTGCTTTTGCTACCCCCTGTAGTCAAGGCTTCTCCTCCTACCCCGTTGTCCCCGGCCACCACCGACCTGTCCGCAGCTCTACCATGTGGTCCTTTCCAGAGGGTCATGTCAGTGGGCTCCCACGGTATGTAGCCTTTTGAGTCCAGCTTCCTTTGTTCTTCACGGTGGGTTTGAGATCCGCCCCAACAGTCTGTCCCTGTGAACCACCCGCTAGTCCCTGATGACATTGACATTTCCCAGTTCACCCCTTCCCCACTGGAGGGGTATTTGGGTGGGTTCCCATCTGGGCCAATAAACCTACTGTAAATCTTCATGTGCAAGTTTTGGACATAGGTTTTCATTTACCTTGGGGAAATAGGCAGGACTCCTGGGTCACGTCATAAACCGCTTTCTAAACCGCTTTCTGAAGCAGCTGTGCCATTTTTGCACCCCCACCAGCAGGGTATGATGTGCCCTTGCCAGTAGTTGGGGTCGTCAGCTCTTTTATCTCGGTTTGGCTTTCTTTCTTTTAAAGATTTTATTTTGGGGGCGCCTGCGTGGCGCAGTCGGTTGAGCGTCCAACTCTTGGTTTCAGTTCAGGTCATGAGATCAAACCCGGCTTTAGACTCTGTGCTCAGCGCTGAGTCTGGTTAAGACTCTCTTTCCCCTCTCCCTCTGCCCCTCCCCCTTCTTCTCTCTCTCTCTCTCTCAAATAAAAAAAAAAATTTAAAAAAAAAAAAAAAAAGATTTTATTTTTAACTACTCTCTATACCCAGCATGGGGCTCGAACCCACAACCCTGGGATCAAGAGTCTCATGTTCCACTGACTGAGCCAGCCAAGTGCCTCTCTCATTTGGCTTTAATTTGCATTTCCCTAATGACTGATGATGCTGAGCTCTTTTTCCTTTGCTTGTCATTTGTAGGTCTTCCGTGGTGATGTGTCTATTCAAATCATTTGCCCATGTTTTCATTGGGTGTTTTGTTTTATTATTGAGCTTGAGACTCCTTTACATGTTCTAGATACAAACCTTTGCCAGTTATGTGATTTGCAAATGTTTTCTCTCAGTCTGCGGCTTGTCTTTTTATTTTGAGAGTGTCTTTTACAGAGTTTTAGTGCAGGTGAAGTCTAACTTAATGATTTGTTTTTGTGGACCATGTTTTTTTTGGTGTCATACTGAGAAGTCTTTGCCTAACCTGAGCTCACAAAGATTTTTCTCCTAAGAGTTTATGGTTTTATAGTTTTACATTTCACATTTAGGTCTGTGATTCATTTTGGCTGAGGTTCATTTTTTGGCATATGGATGTCCAAGTATTCCATTTGTTGAAAAGACTGATCATTCTTTGAAGTGCTTTTGCACCTTTGTCAAAATTATTTGACCATATTTGTGAGTCTTTTTCTAGACTCCGTTCTGTTCCATCGATTAGGGATCTGCTTGCCAATACCATATGGTCTTCATTCCTATCACTTCATAGCAAATTCTGAGGTCAAGTAGTGTGAATGCTTTGATCTTGTTTTTCTTTCTCAAAGTTGTTTGACTATCTAGTTATTGTACTTTTCCATATAAATTTTAGAATCAGTTTGTTATCTACAAAATATCCTTCGGATTGGAATTGCATTACTGTGTAGATTTGGGGAGAGCTGATACCTTAACCGTGCTGAACCTTTTAGTCCATGAATGTAGTATGTCTTGAACATACATTAACATGTATGTATTGCGGCTTTCAGCATTCGGATCCTACATGTATTTTTTCAGGCTCATAAATATTTCATCTTTTGGTGCTCTTGTAATTAGGGCTGTTCATTTTCTCTTTTCTAATTGTTTATTGTCTCATTTTTCTTGTGGTTCTGTCAAGTTTTACATCGTGTTATTCAGGGCATAAATAGTAGTGTTTGTTAGTTGACACCTTTATCATTATAGAGTGGCCATCTTTATCCCTGGTGGTCTTTGCTCCAAAAACTACTTTGTCTGATGTTCATATGGACACTTCCAGCTCTCTCTTGACTAGTGTGAGCCTGGTATGTCTTTTTCCTTCCTTTTACTTTTGACCAATTTGTATCCTTGTATTTAAAGGGGGCTTGTTGCAGACAGCATGGAGTGTTACTTTTCTCTTCAGTCAGAAGGTCTCTGCTTTTTGACTGATGAGGGTGTGCAAACCACTTACTTTCAATGTGAGTATTGGTGTTGTTTCATTGAAGTCGGCTGTCCTTCTGTGTGCGTGCATTCCCCAGGACGACACCTGGACCCTTCTGTGAAAGCAGGCTTGAACCAACCTCATAAATGAGGAAAGGCCCAGATTTTCTCCTACGATTGCCACTAGGATTTTTACTATTCCCCTAAATTTTATATTACATTTATTGAGTTCATCAAAAATCCAGTTAGAATTATGTTTAAGATTGCATTCAGTGTGCAGATTGCTTTGTGGCAAAGTTACCTTTGTAATAAGCTGTCACCCCACACTGGGGCCCGAAGTTTCCTCTGTTCATTCAGATACTCTAACATGCCCTTTATTAGGGTTTTTTTGCTCTCTCCACTGGGGCCTTGTAGCTGGGTGTCGAGTTCCCAGGCCCTCGGTCACTTCTGGAACTGTGTTCTTGGGCCCCTCCCACTCATTCTGTTCCCTAATTACGTTGCTGTTGTTAGTTTTGTATTTTTGGCTTTTGTATCCTAGCCCAGCTGCGATGGTCTGTTCTGCTGCCTCTGTTGGTTTCTCTAGATGCGCTGTAACATTTACAAATACAGTTTTCTGTTAAAAAATAGCAGTAATGTCGATGGGCTCCCTCCCCACTTCCCCCCAGCCCACCTGCCCCCAGAATGTATTTCATGACTCTCAGAACCTAGTGTTCCTGTTTGTGGGAGAATGAGCATCTGGAAGAACTGAGCTTTGGCCTTTAGCAGACTCACCTCTATAAATCCTGTTCGTGTGCATAAAACAGAATACATGAAGTAATGGAATAACCTTTGTGTTTAGAAGGAAGAACTGAATAATCAACCTTCCTTGACCTATCGTCTCTGAAATTAGATTGTCGGTGTTCTTTGGAGCATCTCTTCATTATCTTAAACCTCTGTATATTCTGCCGTACTGCAGTTATGTCTTGGCACGAATGTTTTATTACTTCACCCACTGGTCGTGAATATCACAGATACAGAAAGGCTTCATGATATTGCTGAATCGCAGGAATTTCCCACAAGGTTGCCTCCCAAACCAGCGTGGTTTGCATCTAATTCAGTAAATGTAGCACTCTGGAGAAGAGCATCTGCGGGGCTGATTTTAAGTACCGAAAGTAGGAGTGTCAAGAAGGCTGTGGAAGCAGGTGCTCCCTAATATTACAGAGTCCACCCGCACCCCTCCCGGCCGGCGCGCACAGGACCTACGTGCACACCCGCGTGCATGGGGACCGCACGTGTGCGCCCTGTCCCACTTCACGCGGGCCCAGTGCAGAGAGAAGACTCACCCTCTTCCTACACGTGAGAGAACCGAAGCGTGGGCAGATTTTTCAGGGCACAGTCCCTGCTTCTGGGTAGAAGAGGGCCGGGAGGCTGTCCCCACCAGGCCCTGCTGCCCTTTCTTGGTGGCCTGATCCTGGCCACACCAGTGAGGTGTGAGGGGTCCACACCTCTGGGTGCACTCTCACTCAGTTGAGCTGAGAGGTTAAAATGAATCCATCTGGTCCACATCCGACCTGCAGTACAAACAAGATTCCCTTCCATTTCTGTGGCATGAGGATGACGAAGACCAGCCTTCTGTGGTGCTCAGACTAAACTCCACGTGTCTAGACAGCTTGGTCCTCCCTCCTGACACCCAGATGTCAGCACCACGGTGCTCAGCTCGCTTGACCCTGAAGCTTTTGTGCTCAGAATTACTGAAACCCAAGAATAATTTGAGGTGGCAAACCGTGTGCCTTCTGTTTTTTTCTTCCAAATGTTAGTTTTATACATTTAGTCTTTTCTAGAGCTGAGCATCAAATGAGTGCAACTGCAACATGATGTGGTAGGAAAGGTGGGTAGAAGTTACAGTGTGAGATTTTTTTTTTTTTTGTCTTGTGAAAGAAATAACTTTGTATCAATTAGAGTTGGCCAGTAGTAAAACTTCCTGGATCTGGGCTGGTCGTCCTTAGTCCTTTGAGGATACTGAAGCGGTAAAAGCAAGGTGGTCTACCACCCCTGCAGACTCCCGACTCCACATCTGGGATTCGGGCCGTAGGTGACCAGACACCCCACACTGGGCTTCAACTTGAAACTTCAACTTCACTACTGGTAGACTCTAACCAGTTTACTAAGAATCTTAACTAAGCAGGTGTGTTAGAGTTCTACCAGAGGAACAACTGGTAAGAGAGAGAGAGAGAGAGAAACAGACAGAGCCCACGATCGATTTTCGGCCGCCCCCACAGGGGGATTTTTTCCTTCCTCAGGAAAAACCACAGTTCTGCTCTTCCGACTTTGCTGCTGAGTAGCTGAGGCCCACCCACGTCCTCAGGGGTCATCTCCTGTACGTAAGGTCAGCTGACAGCCGATGTCGACCACGGCTGCAGATGCCTCTGAGTGCGGCTCCCGTTAGTGTCTGAAACCGGAGTGCTCTCAGACGAGCCACGATCGGCCCAGTCTTGCTTTCCTGCCCCTGGTTAGTCTCTCTGGGGACAGCTGCCCCACCGGTGTAACGCTTCAGTCCCCGCGGGCAGCCTGGCCAGTGAGGGACCTGCGGGGCGGGGGTGGGGGGCCTGGCCTAGAGCAGAGCAGGAGGGCAGCCGCCACCCACGTGCTTGCTCCCTTCCTGCGTGGGACCCAGATGTCACGGGCTGCTCACGCGAGTCTCCAGGAGAGGCAGGCCTAGCGTGTGTCCACAGAAGCCTCCGCCACCCAAGGACGCCATGTGGGCTCTGCCCTCCCACGCTGGGCCTGCAGCTCTCCTCCGCCTCACTCTCTTCAAGGCACCTGCAGTCCCTGGGTGACTGTCTCGGAGCCCCCAGCGGTTTGGGGCTCAGCCTCAGACTCCATCTGACCCCACTCTCCACATTTTCCCAGCCTGGGAAGGAAGGGGTGAAGGCTCGCAGTGACAGGGCTGGTCTGTTGCCCCTCGGCAAGCCCCGGGGGCGGGGGGGGCACCTGAGTGTGGCCTTTTCTTGGTGTGAGAGATCTTGCTGTCTGCTTGCTCTCTTCTGTGGGCTTGGGGATCGGGGTGCCAGGAGAGTCCCTCCCCTGGGGGCCGGTGACAGGACGTGCCCCGTGCACCTGGCAGCACCTGTCACAGCCTCTGTCTGTAACTTGGGAGGCCTCCTCCAGGACCCTGTTCACAGGTTCCAAACCTTTTTTACTTTCTACTTAGGTTTTAGGAGTATTATCTTATTTTTACTAAAGGATTTTTTTGTTTCTGGATTTCCAACCATTTTTTTGTTCCTTCTGTTCCTGTACTATCTCAGCGCCGTTGCTATGATTCCTTGCACCCGCGCCTCCTCTCAGACAACAAATGTTTGAGGCTCAGGGCTTTTATAGCTGACGGCTTGAAGTGGGGGCATGTTCCTTCACGGAACACAATGGTAGGGCTCAGAGTTCAGTGTCAGTAACAGTAAAGACGAGAAGAAACACAGCGGATGACCTTGAGTTTTAGCTCTGTCTCTGTGAGACTGGACACCTGAGCATCAGGTTTGCCCTTGACTGTCCACAGATACCTCCCGCCCGTTGTCATGGAGCCGGGTCTTACCTTGTGCGGCAGGTGTTTGGATTGTGTGCTGTGGGGGGTGGAGGGACAGAGGCCTTGCTGTGGTCATGTGAGTGCCCGTCACCGGAGCCCAGTCCTGTAACCCACGTATGGCAGGCTCACACCTTCTGTAAGGTAACTTATCATATTCATAAAAGAAGAAGAAGTTATAAATTGATATAGAAAAACAACATTTATATCACAAATTTATCTGTGTATGTTGTGCTTGCACCATATGGGCATTAAAGTGTCCTTGTGCTCCAGAGAACTCTAGATTTTATGTGGAAGCATCTGTAAAACACTTGACTTTTATGAAGTTGGAAATAAACAGAGCCTGGGGTGGAAGTCCGTGGTGAAGGACAATGTAAAGAAAAACAGGTAGCAAATTCATTCACACTCCAGAGAAACCTCTTCCTAAGTCATTTCTTCCCGAGTCCAGACAGACCAAGACTGTGACTGTGCAGCCCCGGGCGCACAGCCCGCTGCTCTCTGATGGTTCTGTCGGTGCTGATCGCAGGCCCCTCTGGGGCAGGAGGTCAGGTCCTCAGTCTGCTGCTGCCTGCGTAGAGGTCAGGTCCTCAGTCTGCTGCTGCCTGCGTAGAGGTCAGGCCCTCAGTCTGCTGCTGCCTGCGTAGAGGTCAGGCCCTCAGTCTGCTGCTGCCTGCGTAGAGGTCAGGCCCTCAGTCTGCTCCTGCCTGCGTAATCTCACGTAATCTCATCCTTTACTTCCCAGCACCAACCCGCCTCCTTGCTTGGTGCTTCCTGTGCACGGTGGGGACCGTGGGCTCACTGCCGCCCACCAGCCCTGGTTGAGGCTGGTTGTCCGTGAGTCTGGCAGCTCAGAGTCAAGCAGGCGTCTCAGCGGCCATCCGTCCGCGGGCCAGGTCTCCTTCTGCACTTTTGACTCAAGATCTCGTTAGGGATCCGCACTGCTTCTAAAAAAGAATAAGGGCGAGCCCCGTCACCACTAGAAGCAGCTACCATTAGAATTAAAATGTTTTCTGTAACTCTTTTTAATGTTTTCTGTAAATGTTTTTTTAACTGTATTCTGTAAATACCTTGAATGTCTTGGTTATAACTCGAGAATATGTGGATTTTAGTTTGCAGTTAACATGTTTCGAACATTACCACCTTCCTCCAATCCTACGGGAGCAGAATTTGACCCCGAGGAAGACGAGCCCACGTTAGAAGCAGCCTGGCCTCATCTACAGGTACTGAACTCTGGGAGTGTCTCGGAAACGGGCGCAAGTTAAGTGTGTGTGTTCACGGGGTTTGTCTCTAAAGCAAGTGCGCTGGTCCATAGGGCCTCACTCCGGCTGATGACAAATGGACCTCTGACCTTGCAAACCGGTGCATACAAGAAAGGTATTTTAGCAGAAGTGATAACATTGAATGGTTTTTCTGTCTGTTTGGACCCTTGACACAAACTACGAAGATACAGAATTGTCAATATGTTTGTAATGGAAGTAACCTCTTCGTTGATAGCCATTAGATCGAGGCCTTTTGCAGATAGATGCTCCCCCTGTTTTCAGGACGTAGATTTAATGCACCCCAAAGCTCACCTCCTGACTCACAGATTTGTAAGGCAAAAAGGTGATCATAGATCAAGCTGGACGCCTGAGAAGACACTGAGCCCAGTGTGAGCAGAGTGTGGGCAAGCCACGCACCTCACCGGTGAGCAGAGTGTGGGCAAGCCACACACCTCACCGGGGCCTGGGTCATCTGCAGGAGGGGAGATGGAGAGGTGGAAGCCGGGAACAAGCGATATGGGGAACAGATCACAAAAGGGCGCTGTCCCGGGGGCAGGACATGACCCCCAGGCATGTGGGATTGCTGTGTAACCATGACAGCCTGCAGTCCACTCGTGAAAGGGAGGAGCGTCCCAACCCCGGGTGACTGCATCCGTGACCCGCTTACCGAGCTGTCCCAGCTTCCTATCCCCCGGCTCTGCCAGGACACGTGCTCGCGGCGGGCTGCAGGTCCCGCCCTGCTTGGGGCTGCTGTGCACTGGGATCTCCCAGCAGCGTCAGCTAAGCGTAGTGACACCCGCCGTGGGTATCATTTTGTTTAAATGCCATTTCAGGGTATAGTCTGTGGTTCTGAGCTAAATAAAACAATTGCCAGCATCAGTTATAATTAAATGAAGCCGTGGTATTTGGCATTAATTCTGTAGATATGTGGCTTTTTTTTTTTAAAGGCTTAATATTTTCGGACAGAGATTCAACTTGTGTAGCTTTAATCGCCGTCTAATAAAATACCATGTTATTTGACTCATTGTTTTTTTCCTCCTAGCTTGTTTATGAATTTTTCTTAAGATTTTTAGAGTCTCCAGATTTCCAACCTAATATAGCGAAGAAATATATTGATCAGAAGTTTGTATTGCAGGTAAGGCACAAATTAGCTGAAGCTACAAAAGCCCTAATCTACAGAGCGGGAATACTGGTTCACTAAGTGTCTTTTTCTTCTTGAAGCTTTTAGAGCTCTTTGACAGTGAAGATCCTCGAGAGAGAGATTTTCTTAAAACTACCCTTCACAGAATCTATGGAAAATTCTTAGGCTTAAGAGCTTACATCAGAAAACAGATAAATAATATATTTTATAGGTAAGTTGGTGTGTGGGTGACGTGTCTCTTTTTGCATGATGATGTTCGTGTTCACACTCAGTGCGCCCCCCCCACCATCGTTCCCTTTGGCAGGTGACTGGGGCGTGGGCCTGCCTGCCCATGGCGTGCTGGGCCGCAGTGGCCCCTTTCTTCCTTCCCCCACCCCTCCCTCTCTTCCTGCTCCCCTCCCTCAGCCACCTCCAGCATCTCACCTCACGGCCTTCCTTTGTTTGCATTTTCACCCAACTGTCCGGTACTCTGGGTGTGGGTCCGCCCAGAACCTGTCCAAAGCCAGCTGTCAGTCCTCCCACGCGCGCATTCCTTCATCCTCCCCGATGCAGCTCAGAGAGCAGGCAGGAGTGAGGAGTAAAGCAGGGATCCTTAGCAGCTCTCACAAGCTGGACAACTGTACTGGAGCTCTGGAAACCCCGTCCACCCCGGGGCAGAGGAGGGCCTGCCGGAAGCGGCAGGTGCAGGCAGGCACGGCCACCCCTAGGCCTGCGGGGCCACGGACACTGGTCGGTCTGGGGAGCTGGGTGCAGAAGTTGGCCTGTCTGGGTTTACGTGGAGGAGGGCACAGCCCCGTGGCTCATGAAAGAATGTTCCGTGACATTCCAAGTGCAGTATTCAGCTTAACCCCGCCCTCCCCCACTCCCTTCCTCCCTGTCCTGGCCTCTCATTGACTCCTGGAGTCTGAACACCTGGCGACCCTCCCACTGCCATCCCCATGGTTCTGCTGCCGCCTGAGTCACACAGGTAACTGGCCACACTGGGGTGGATGAGCCTAAGTCCTGGGTGTGGCCGTGTGCCAGTCCAGGCCGGCCCTCATCATTCGTGTCTCTGCTCACCTCCAGGCTCCTTCTGCACTAGCGCCTCCTGGAACATCCTTTCCACCTGCCCTTCTCCTCAACCTCGCAGGCTTCCAGACGCATCCCCCCGCCAGAAAGCCCCCCTGGCTTGGCAGACAGGTCTCCCTGCAGGGCAGGCCTTGTGCCAGAGGCCTTATCACACACCTCCAGCGTCAGCCTCGCGCCTGCCGTGTGATGGCACCAAATGAACGTTGATGCATGAAAGAGTTAATGTGTCTCATTTGTCCCTGGAAAGCTTCCTGTGAGCAGTTTATTCTAAGAATTTGGGCTTCCCGGGTCAGCTTGCCTGGAAGGCCCCTGACTCCAGGCCGGCTTAAGGTAGTGACAGATCCTAGCAGTGACAGCCGCGTGTGCAGGTCCCCCTGTGAGATAAGAGAGGCGGGTTTCACACCATCCAGCTCTGTTCCCGGAGTGAGGGTGACGTGCAGGCCGTCGCCAGGAGCACCACAGAGGCTAGGCGGGTCCCTTCTTACACACCAGACCCAGCAAGGGAGAGGGGGGCAGAGACAGATGGAGATCCCACCGTGGAGACCAGCAGCCTCTAGGGCTTCTGGAACCCGTCCCGCTGACTGTGATCAGAGAAGGACGTCAGGCTTCCTAGATGTCATGTTCCTAGTTCATGCTTCTTGGCCTCATGCTTCCTTCTGAACAGGATCGTTAGGTGGCTGAGGCACTTTTCTGTCAAAACATTTTATGTGTTATTTAAACAGCAAAGGACAGGTACGATTTAAATTCTCATTTTTTAGGCCTAAAAGCTCTACCTAAAATGAGGTGGTGTTGGGTTTTTTCGTTAAAATGTAGGTTTTGTTCAGATAGCAGAATCACAAATCATGCAGAACCTCAATATAATAACTAAAATATTTAAATTTTTAGAAAGTTATTGCACATGATTTAGTTTGTTCTCACTGAGTACTCAGTGCTGGAGTGAGGCGCTCTTGTGTTTTAACGATCTTTTCTGTAACTGTCATTCATGATTGATGCGATCGAAAGCAAGCATGTTCTGTGGAATCTGTCGTTGGTTTGGTCTCCGCCTTCCACACCACTGATTTGATGCAGAAAGGGAGTAAGGAGAAAAACCGTGAGAGAAGTTCGCAGCACGACCCCATCTTGTAAGAAAAGATCTCTGCAACCTGTTTGGTTCATCTCACTGAAAATGTTAACGTAAAGTCCCTGTTCATGTAGTTTCTCCTTCTAATGAGCGTGTTCGAGATGTGAGCGACACAGGGATCTGCGCCGTGGACGGCCCAGCCACGGCGAGCTGGAACCTGGTCGTGGGCGGGGCAGCCCAGGGCTCCGGTTCTGTGTGCATAACAGACGGCCCTGCAGCCTAGCGGCTGGACTCACCCTCAGTCAATTACTTCTCACAAATCTGTAATCGGAACTGGACTCCGCGGGCAGTTCTGCCGCTGCCCGTGGTCTGCAGGTGCCGGCCTGTGCAGGGTGGCTCAGGGCAGGACCTCAGCTGGCCTCCAGCAGGAAAGAAGCAGGAGCCGCCGGGCTTCGGCGAGGCTGGCCCGTAACTGGAGCAGACTCTTCTGCCTTCGGTGCTGAGAAAAGTGACTCACAGGACGACAGATCCATGGGGAGGGAGACAGACTCCACCTCTTCTGTGAGGCTCAGGGCACAGACAGCCTGCAGGGAGGAGAGATACTGATGGTTTCCATTTTGGAGACTGCCTCCAATAAGCAGGTTCTGGCTCAGGTTTTAGAGAGTCCTGATTCCTTTTCGGCTGGAAGAGTGAGAAGCACTAGCCTACTCCGCGGGCGTCTTCGTGGTTTTCCTCCCATTCTGCACCTTCCTCTCCTGCTTCTCTCAGGGAAAGTAAGAAGGAGAACTATACCTGTTTCCTCTTAAGTGTACTTCAGATCACGTCAAAATAATTGGAAACAAAGAATTTATCATGCTGTTTAAAGGCACCTGCACCCCAATGTTTATAGCAGCAATGTCCACAATAACCGAACTGTGGAAAGAGCCCAGATGTCCATCGACAGATGAATGGATACAGAAGATGTGGGGGGGTGTGTGTGGGGGGGTGTGGGTGTGTGGGTATGTGGGGGGGGG
>NW_027397070.1:70150664-70175412 GCF_003265705.2 Callorhinus ursinus
GTGGGGGGGGGTGTGGGTGTGGGGGGTGTGTGTGTGGGTGTGTGTGGATGTGTGAGTGGGTGTGTGTGTGGGTGGGTGTGGGGGTGGGTGGGGGTGTGTGGGTGGGGGGGTGTGTGGGTGTGTGTGTTTACAATGGAATACTACTCAGCCATCAAAAAATGAAATCTTGCTGTTTGCAATGACATAGATGGAACTGGAGGGTATTGTGCTAAGCAAAATAAGAGAAAGACAAATACCATATGATTTCACTCATGGAATTGAGTGGAATTTAAGAAACAAAACAGATGAACAAAGGAAAAATGAAATAAGATGAAAACAGAGAGAGAGACAAACCATAAGAGACTCTTAATCATAGGAAACTGAGGGTGGCTGGAGGGGAGGGGGTGGGGGATGGGGTCACTGGGTGGTGGGCACGTGATGCAATGAGCACTGGGTGTTACATGCAGCTGATGAATCACTGGATTCTGCCCCTGACACCGATGCTACACTATATGTTAACTAACTTGAATTTAAATTAAAAAAAAAAAAAAACTAGCCCTGACAAAAAGAAAAAAGGAGACAAAGAATTTATCAGGAAGAATATAGTGATGCTGATTTAGGAAAACAAATGGCTTACAGCTGAAGGCGGTCCTTGTTCAAATGCGACAGCTGGAGCGTCTCGGTCCCTAGCGAGGCGCAGGCCCAGAGCCGAGCCCCGAGGTCTCCGGGCGCCCTGTGCAGCCCTCCTGCCTTCCCAGCTCTCCGGGTCGTCGAGGGGAGCGGTGACTCAGGGCGCGTGGCTGCACTTTATATAAAGCTCTAACTTTGCACATTGAAACTGAGAAAGCAAGTGATGCACGAGAGAGCCCTCAGGTTGAGTTTCGTAAGTTGAAGCGCTTCTGAGTGCAGACGCACCACGGACGACAGGACTCCTGGGGGCCGGCTCCCATCTCCGGCAGGTGCAGTGAGGAGGGCGCCGGGAAGTCGAGGGCTGCATCCCTGCAGTAGGGCCGTACTGCCCACTTCTCACCACCCAGGTGCCCTGTGCCGTCTGGTTAACTCCCCACCTCCCCTTTGCGCTGTGGCCACACTCATTTCCGTGGCACTGTGGTTCTCTGCTCAGGGGCTGCAGCCGACGCATGTGAGGTGCTCGGGGGGCCTCCCCTGCATGTCTGCCTTGCTCATCTGCTGCCTGCGGCCCACTCCCCGCTCCATTTCACAGACCTTCGCTCTAGCCCTGCCTTCTCCCTCCCACTCCATGCCGTCCAAACATCTGTCAGACCCTCCTTCACGGCCTGGTTCAAGCACCAGACCATCCGAGAATTCCGCCCATTCGACAATGTAGCAGTCTTAAGGCCCACCCTTCAGGAATATTTCACGTCCTGTGGGTATTTGACCTGTTCTTTACCTTGAGGTCCCATGTCCGTTTGTTGCAAACAAGGACAACAAAGTTTCAGAGTCACATTTTTTTTTAATCATCACAAACTCTTATTTTTGGCTTAGAGCTGTCTCTAAACTGTTCCTTGTTGATGGAGAGGCAGAAACCTTTTTCAGACCCCACTCACGTCGGGCAGGCGCCCGTGCCTTGGCTGAGGCAGACTCCAGGCGAGGGAGGTGTGGGCGGGAGTGGGCTCCTGGCTTCTGAGGAAGTCCTCGGGGGGTGGGGAGACGTCGCCCTGCTTGGTGTCCCTGTTCTCTCTCAGCATCCCCAGCCTGTCAACACATGTGTTCCAAGCGTGGGACAGATGCCAGGCCCCGTCCTAGCACTGGGGACACAATGACAGAAAGTCCTCGCCCTGACCTCAGGCCGACCTCAGGTGTGGCCGGTTGCTGCAGGGGCCCCCAGGAGCCCACCAGGCGGGCACAGCGCAAGAGACTTCTCAGAGGACACAAATCAGCTGCTCACATTGGGGTTCTGGGAGGTGGTGCTTGAATTCCACATGGGCGCCGTGGAAGCAGACAAGACGGCCCGAGCGGGCAGGAAAGGCCTTCTGCCCTTGCGCAGACCCGGCCCACTGTCGGAGGCTTTAAAACTGAGTAAGGCGTCAAGTTAGGTTGACATGGAGCAAAAAATGAGGCCTGAGGGATGGGTCGCGGGATGTATGTGTGGTAAGACAGACGGCAAATTACTCGTTGTCACATCTGGGCGGTTGAAGTAGGGGGGCTCACAGTGCAGACCCTACAGCCATTCTCTGTGTTTGAAAACATCCAAGATAAAATGTTGGGGGGACATTTGAGCAGGCCTGTGCGCTCTGCCCTCCAGGTCTTTGCATGCCACCACCCCGAAAGTGCATTTGTTTCCTTTTTCAGCTGTTACTTCAGCGTCTAAATGGCACGTTGCTTCTTCTAGGTTTATTTATGAAACAGAGCATCACAACGGCATAGCAGAATTACTGGAAATCCTGGGGAGGTGAGTCGTCTCTGTTCCTGGCAGCCAGTGGAATTGATTCCAGAATGATCCAGTTCACTGAGTCCAGCAGCCCTCCCCAGAGCAAGACGATGAAACCATTCCCAAAGGAACTGAGATCTCCCTTGATGGAAGGGGTTGGTGAGGTCTGGGGCTAGAAGCCACCGATGAGAAACCCTCCTGCGTGCCTGGCTCAGCGCGCAGATGCCGTTTCACACAGCTCATCGAAGACCGTTACCTTAAGAAGGTTTATGTGTGACACGTAGGAGAATGAATCATTTATTGTACACTGGGGGTATTGAGTAAATGCTAATATTTCAAATTGCTTTGATTTTATAAATTTTTCATATGTGTCCTTAAAAGTAATTAACATTTCAAAAATTTTACCATCTTAAGCCAAGTGGAGTTCTTGCCTGCTGTCATTTTTTTTTTTTTTTTTGAATCAGTGACCTGTAGATTTTATATCAGACCTCCAACCCACTGTTTCCCAAATGGAGTTCCTCGGGGTTCCCCAGCCGAATAAGCTTAGAAGTGCTCTCCCCCAGCACCTTCCTTGGGGATTCGGCTGCATTGGCAGCTAAAGATTCCAAGGGACCCTGCAGGGAGGGAAGCTCTGTCCACCCCCAAAGCTTTGGGAACACAGGAAGCCTCTCTCTGGGAACACTGGTGTCATCTGGTCAATGAGAAAATCGTCCTTGCTGTTTTAGATATAATCTGAAAAAACCACTAGTCCTTGTGGAAAAGTCTACTTTGACCTGTCAGTCAGTCGATTTCTCTCAGTAGAGTGTGGTGAGCAGTCAAGGGGCCCTTACTAGTTGACCTTCCTTAACTAGTCCTGACCGCTGTTTTCTTAGTAAGGTGTGGGAACTCCACTCACCTCCTATGTGTTGTGAAGTGTCTGCACAGCCCGGCATGTCACAGAGAGGACTCTGTGCTCCCCACTGCTGGGATCGATAATTTTATCCTTCCAGAAGAGGTGTTTGACCTTGAGGGTCTGCCCCGATGCGAATGAGCAGGTCATCCCTAATGCCCACTTCAGACGGGCGCCGCCTGCGGCACACACGTGCCCAGGACCCCTGCATGGTGCGGAACAGTCTGGAAATCACTGTAACTGCCCTGTAGCTCCAACACGTGTCTGTGCTTGCCAAAAATCAAACCCAAACAAATAGTGAATAAGGAAGCCCCCTCATCCAACTGAAAACCAGTGGAGAAACTACTTGATGTTAGACACAAAGCTTCAGTTTGGAGGCAGGAGTAAGACCCCCTTTCCTTGTAGAAGGGAGCAGCCTCCTGGCTGATTGTCAGCCAGCTCCCATTCTGCATACTTGGACTCCCTCCCACTAGCATTAGAATAACGAACCCAGATTTCTCCAGAGAAGTGCAAATTCCTAAAAATGGGTGAAGGGCAAGGGAAGGTGCCAGGGGTGGGCAGACCCAGACAGGGGGGTCCCACCTGAGCTGCCCGGCCCCTGCAGCCTGTCTAAAGAAGGAGGCTTTGCCCCCAGGGACTTGTGTTGTTCTGGGTATTGCCCTGCAAACCCAGAATTTTAGAATTATCTCATATGTAACAAAGATAAAAATGACTGTGCTTCTTGGAAGGTATTTAGTTTTTTAATTTCTGCTAATATCCTCTGGTGCAACATATATTTTGCTTACCAGTTTTTTTATGCTGAAAACGAGAAAAAACCGGCAAGATATTTTTTTTAACCTGGAAATTGTAAATATTCAAACTTTGAATAAATTCTGTTTTCACAGTATAATTAATGGATTTGCCTTACCACTAAAAGAAGAGCACAAGATTTTCTTACTGAAGGTGTTGCTACCTTTGCACAAAGTGAAATCTCTGAGTGTCTACCATCCACAGGTAAGGGGTGCCCAACAGTGACGCGTAGGTGGGGGTGCACACCGGCACGGGGTCCCTGCGTGAACGTTGCTGCGCCCGAGACACACGAATCCAGCCTGTTACCTGGGAGTGCGCTCTTTGTTACGTCGCATTGCCAGTATTGGTTCTGGTGATGACTGAAAGGACACATGGGTCAAGAGATTCCCTTTTAAGAAAATCAGAAACATCTCAGGAATGGAGAATTTCAGAATTCATTCTAAGCACAGAGAAGGGAGTGGGTGACAGGCGTCAAGGGAACTTCTCAGAGGAAGTCACCCCCGTCCTGCAGGTCCTCCTATCAGGAGTGGTGGTGCGGGATCAGTCCCAGGAAGTGTATTCTTGACATGATTCTAAGCACTTTGGCTTCCTGGGAAGTATTTTACTTCGAGGTTTTTTGTTTGTTTGTTTTTTCTTCCTCCTGCTGTTGCTTTACCTCCAGCCAGATTGTTACCCTGTTGATCGTTCTACAGAAGAGATTAATAGTTCAGTGTTTTAAGGTGGAACCAGATTTTAATTTGGTTTTTTCGAGCTGTTAGAGTCCTTGTTGATTACAGTCTCCAGAAAGAGCGTGAGAAAAATCCCCATCAAACCTGGGCTGACTTGTCGATGTTAGTCCGAAAGACTGTTTCCTGATTTTTTTTTTTTTTTTTTGGCTCTCTGCCGCACCCTGTCCCTGAGAGTTACCCGCCCCCCGCCCCGAGAGCCGGCAGGCCCGTGCAGGGGAGCCCCTGCCCGCCCCGGGGGGGCCACACCAAGGGGGTGGGGGCAGCGTTGCTGTGTTGAAGCAAGACACTAATACGTCCCCTCCTGTACTTTGCAGCTGGCGTACTGTGTAGTCCAGTTTTTAGAAAAGGACAGCACCCTCACTGAGCCAGTAAGTATGCTCTCTGGCTGGGGCCTTGGTCCGGGTGCCGGCGCGCCCGTGATGTGGCGTGGGGGCATCCCCAAATGTCAGTGTCACCATGGCTCTGCTGGCCAGGTAGCTGCTCGGACCACTTTTTCCCCGGAAGTCACACTGCTAAACACGCTGATTTCCCTGCCGTGCTGTGTGTTTTCAGAGTGTGGTGACTTTGTTACGAGTTCCTTTACTGCGGTGAGGATGATTTCATGTGCTTAGATTGCCGTCTAGTCTGAGCTGGACCTTAGTCCTCTGAACATGAGGCGCTGGCATGGGCAAGGCCGCTGGATTGTGCGCCGTTGAGCACTTCCCCATCTTGGTTTAAGGATGCACAGCTGCCTTCGGTCCTACCGGTTGTAGTGAGTTCTCGAAATGCTTGGGCTGGAGAGGTTCTGTGAGCTGCGACGTTCCTTCCAGGTTCCGGGGTAGCTGCTCCGTGATCACTGCGTCACCAGCGCCAGGTGGCTGCCCTTGAGCGTGTAGATTTCCAGATTTCTTGGCCGGTTATCTTGCCCACAAATGAAGGACTGCCATAGCCTGGACTACCCAAGATGAGCCTGTCAGGGGCGGTTTAAGCGTTTGAACACACTTTTTTAAATAGCTTTATTGAGATATAATTCACATACCATACACTTCACCCATTTAAAATGTACAATTCAGTGGCTTTTTGGTATATTACGTCATTGATTTTTTTAATTGTACTACAGTACATGCAGCATAGAATTTGCCGTTTTCACTGTACAAGCGAGTGGCCTTAATTACATCCCAGTGCAGCTGGTTGCCACTGTCCTCAGAACTTTGTTGTCGCCCCAGCAGAAGCTCTGCCCCCCAAAACACCGACTCCCGCTTCCCCTCCCCCCCCCACCGGTTCCCCGTGACCTCTCACCTGCTTTCTGTCTCCACGAGTTGGCCTCGTCCGGGCGCCTCACGTGGGTGGGGTCGTGGCAGTTGTCGTCAGGGCTCCGACACGCCGTGCCCATGTCAGAACTCCATCCCCGGTGTGGCTGGATAGACCCCCTTGTGTTTTGTTCATCCGCTCCTCTGTCGGTGGGCGCCGGGGTCGCTGTGAACGCGGGTGTGCAGCGCTCTGCGCAAGTCCCCGCTCTCGGTCCCATTGATTGTTCAGCTTGGGGCGAAAATGCTGGGTCAGCTGGTGATCCTGTGTTTAGCTTTGGGAGGAGCTGCCCCACTGTTGTCCGCTCTCTCTGCATCCTCGCCGACACTCGGTGTTGTCCCTTTTTTTTTTTTACCCCAGCCATCTAGTGAGTGTGCAGTGGCGTCTTTCGGTGGCTTTTTGGTTTGCATTTCCCTCACAGCTGAAGATGTTGGGCATCTCTTCAAACACCTGTTGGCCACCTGTCTGTGGACAAACGTCTTCAAATCCACTGCCCATTCTTTATCAAGTGGGTTGTTTTTTACTGTTCGGTAGCAAAGTAAGAAGTACTGAGTGCCAGTTGCAGTGTTTGAGTATTCTTTTCACAGTTACTGTTGGGGTAGAAAAGGCAGATGTCATCGTTGCGGCATCTTCTCTGTCCCCGTGGCCCCTCCACGGCAGTCCCGTGAGGTCATGAGTGTTACAGTGGAAATACGTGGGAAATCCTTAGTGCTCTGTTTCTTGGCTACACCGGCTCCTGATCTCTGCCTTCTTCAGAGCTTCTGAGCCCCGTGCATAGTCACCCACCAACTCAGGGAAAGCCCTCCAGCACGTCCCCGGGGCCCCTGCACGCCTCTGCCTCAGCTCCGTCTGAGATTCTGGAAGCCCCCAGGGAAAGACGCCAGACTTACCAGACTTTAGTATCAAACCCCGAGTGTTGACTCCCGATCAGGGTAGGGTTATTCTTACCCCCTTGACTAAACCGAAGACGTGTCTCTGGGGGGAAGGACACGTGAGGTGGCCCCAGCGATCAAGCCTCTTCTCCAGTGGTGCCACGTCCTCAGTCCCTCTGTGTTGAGGGGCGGCTCCCCACTAACGGCTGGTGACCGTTACCAAAGACATAGTATGGGAACAAATTCTGACACACACCTTGCCTTTTCTACCTCAAAAATAAGAAGGGAAAGAAAAACATGAAAGGAGAGAAAAAGCATGCACTTTTCTTCTATGACTTTTCTCTGTGTGTATTTCTCACACTCTCCAGGGGCTAAAGAATCCACGAATCGTTGCGCCGCGTTCACCACGGGCCAGGCCCCCGCCGTAGTGCCCCGGTCCCCAGCCAGGTCTGCCACAGCCCGAGTCCTTCCTAATCCTGCCCCAGCGCACCTCTGTTCTCTCCTTCCCCTGAGACTGACGTGAAAGCTGACAGTGGTTGGCGGGAGCGGGAGCCCTTGGCTGCGGTTGTATGACGGAAGGAGAGGGGCGGCCACTGGCTTCCGCTGGGTCCCTCCGTCGTAGATCGGAAGCTCGGAGTTGGCACAGAGAAGCTTCAGGCCCCCACACACCCAGGCCCCAGGATTGCCACCCAGATCCGCTTTGTTCCCTAATCTCCTGCAGCACAGACAACATACTAGTACTCTCTGGACCACAGGGAGCAGATTTTGTTTTCTGCACTTCAAAAACGTGCAGACCCTCACCTCGGTGAACTCCTTTCTTTGAAATTCCCGTAATATTTCAGCACTGAAAGCTTGTCGACAATAAGGTGAATGGGGTAAAGGCTTGTGAAGGTGTGCGTCCACTCGGCAGCACTGAGAAGAACACGGCACCCGCGGGGGTCTCCGGGTCCTGGACCCAAGGCTCTCCTGAAGTCAGTGTGGCCAAGGTCAGGAATGTTTAAAGTACGATCCGTTCAAAAGACCTGCGTCCCTCCTGTTCAAGGTCTGCAATTAATACTTTTACTTGTAAACTGTGTACAGTGCTCAGAAACTTTCTTGAACACGTAACGCTACTGTTGTACGAAGAATAGGAGCTCATCAGATTGCGGGTGGGAAGTAAAATCAAGTTGCCACTTGCCTGTTTCTTGAGGATAATCGACTTTTACTACAGGGCCCGGTGGGAACCCTCTTACACCTCCTTGGTGTGTCGGGAGGGGCTCGCCTGTGCTCCCCAGCCCTGTCCAGAGAGCGGCAGCTCTCGTGTGGAGGAGAGCTCAGCGTGTGACCCGCGCCCAGCAGCACACAGCCACTTTTGCCTAGATTAGCTTTACCAGGCAGCCCCCTCTCTTGCAAGATGCTGCCGCACTCTGAGCCCATGGTATTGACCATAGCTCGCTCCAAATAGTGTGATACCTTGGTCCGGCGTGGGGCTCCGATTCCAGAAGTAAAACCTCTTCCAGAGGCATTGAATAGCTAAACCAGTTGTGCTTTGTATCTCACATGCTAATGTATTTTTCCTAATAAAGTACCATTTGCCGAAATGGCAAGGAAGAGGGCGTTTGTGAAGTGATTGGCGTCCGCTGCGGCCCCGCACTGGGGAGCGTAGTAGGTGCTCACTAAATGTCTGTTCGGTGGTTTTGATCGAAAAGTAGGACAAAAATCATTAAATGCTAGATTTTTTAGGGAAATCCTTTTAGAGATAATCATGTTGTAAAGTTTTACATCAGACTCCAAAACTAGGAGCACTGTCTTTTTTATAAATGTTGGAGTTTTATAAAGCGTAATATCATGAAAGATCATCCCGGAGCCTGAAGGCCGAAAGCATCGAGCAGAGTTGTTTGTTCGGAACGGATGTTGTTCAAAAACCTGCGGTGTTTTTAACCACAGTCAGGATGTCACCTGGCCTGCCGGGCGGTCGGGCGCTGTCTGCAGGGCTGTGGAGGCCTCCCGCCAGCCCAGAAAAGCTGGCGCTTGCCGTGATGGCTAGGGGCTGGGACAGTGGTTCCTGAAATGGCCGCGATGGGCCTCGGCCGTGCGTGTGCAGGCGTGCACGTTTGTTTCTTGGCTACACCGGCTCCTGATCTCTGCCTTCTTCAGAGCTTCTGAGCCCCGTGCATAGTCACCCACCAACTCAGGGAAAGCCCTCCAGCACGTCCCCGGGGCCCCTGCACGCCTCTGCCTCAGCTCCGTCTGAGATTCTGGAAGCCCCCAGGGCTTCCAGATGTTGTGGGCCCTTGTACTCTTTTAGAATGAAGTCAGCTAAACTCTAGAAATGTTACTAACCCTCACCGAGCTGAATCTGATACTCTGGGAACGATCTTTACTGGTGTGGTTGTGGTAGGAAATTTGGAAACTATAGGGGTGAGATAAAGAAAGGTTGCCCCGCAGAAACCCTTTCTACCTGTCTGACTTGGGCAAGGAAGGTAGCGTCCAGTCGCCAGGAAGGAGGAAGGCGCCGCCGACCGGCCGAACATGCCTCGCGGGCGCGGGTGGCACAGATGCTCTGTGGCGGGGTCCCACGGGCCAGCACCCCTCAGAGGCAAGGTCCTCCCAGCCTCCGAGGCAGTTACCAGCCCAGGGTCACAGGTCATGTGCACAGAAGGCAGCAGGGCCCGACCCCAGGTCCCTCTGCAGCCCCGCGCGGCGTGAGCCAACAACATCAGCTTATTTCATGTCTCCCTCTTCTGATTTATCTTAGCACAATCGAAAACACCACGTGTACGCACACAGTATGCACTTTTGTGTAGAAATATGTATGAACAACCGTTAGTTTGAGATAGAAACAGATTGTGCATATGTGCGACTTGCAGCCTCAGAGCAGACCGCTCCTGCACAGAAACGAATATACGGATTCATACGCCCCATGTTTCTCCATTATTCTTTTTCTCTCTCAACCCTCCTAACTGCTTATTTTTTATCTTCTTTTTTTTCTAAAGGGACTGACTGCAGTGGTGGTTAATCAGAGGGAGTGGGTCACATTAAAGTGGTGATTCTTAAGTATATAAAATTAGATCCGTTTCTCTGATTCTAAAAAGCCCACATGCTGATTTACGGCGTGTCTCTTCTTTCTACAAGGAAGGAAGCACCCTGATTCTGTTGCTTTGCTTGGGGGACACGTCAATGAAACACAGACGGGCGTCACGCTGTGTGTTTTTTCTCTGGCAGGTGGTGATGGCGCTTCTCAAATACTGGCCAAAGACTCACAGTCCAAAAGAAGTCATGTTCTTAAATGAATTAGAAGAGATCTTAGACGTGATTGAACCGTCGGAATTTGTGAAGATCATGGAGCCGCTCTTCCGGCAGCTGGCCAAATGTGTGTCCAGCCCACACTTCCAGGTACGGAGGGCAGAGAGAGAATGGCCTCGTTTGGAGTCCCCGTCGGAGGTGACCAGCTTCAGTGCGTCGCTGTCACACTGTGCTTGTCGTGTGGTTTGAAAGGAGATGGCCAGTTTAGTCGTACTTCAAAATAAGATGCTAAGACGCTAATTCTGTGAAACAGTTGAGCATCTCGAGCGCATCACTGAACACCTGTTTCTCACTAAGAGTAATTAGAACTGGCTCCCCTGTAAAGCCTTCTTTGTATTTTTGTTCGGTGTGCCCCAAATGCATAAAACCTCGCTTTCCGCAACTGAGTGACGGACACTTGTAGACAAACTGTTCAGCCCTGAAACTCCCCATCCACAAGCACTTGTTCCTGATACATACACATTCCAACTTTTATCCCCCCCACCCAAATCCTGTGTGAGGGGGGCCTCGGTCACATGCCACTCTCCTCTCCTGGGCTTCTCATTCAGCCTCGTTCAGGGGTCGTCCCCAGGACCTTGGTTCAGCCCGTCTGCCTCCCTTGGACGTGCTGGCGTGTACCGTGAGCTCACCCCGAGCAAGGTGACCCCTCTCTTGGCCCCCTTCCGTGCTGCTGTCTGCCACGTGGACTTTCACTTCTGGGGAATTAATTCTCCTATCATTTGTCTCCCCCGCTAAAACATAAGCTCCACGAAGGCAGGAGTTCTGCCTCACCTCGTCCACTCTTGACACCTCGGCACCTCCTGGACCCGCGACGGAGCGGGTGGGCGGAAAGAGCATGTTTGGCCTGTGTCCTCTGCATGGAGCCCAGGGCGCACCTAAATATTTCTTGAATGAGTGGAGAAATGAGGAGTGTGTTCATGATGGGCAAGAAAGCATCTGCCCTTTTGTCGAGGGCTCTTCAGGATGACGGTTTCGAGTGTGCTGGATCTATGGAGATGATTGGCTGACCCAGTATAATTCATCACCTCCACAGGCAGTCGTGGAGAGAGGGTCCTGCTGAGTGAGTATTTGTCATCACGGTCACAACATTGTGCCCTCTCTCTTCCAGGTGGCGGAGCGAGCACTGTATTACTGGAACAATGAGTACATCATGAGCCTGATCAGCGACAATGCAGCAAAGATCCTACCCATCATGTTTCCTTCCTTGTACCGCAACTCCAAGACCCACTGGAACAAGTAAGAAAGGGGGCTCCTGGGTGGCTCAGTCGGTTAAGTGTCTGCCTTCGGCTCAGGTCATGATCCCAGGGTTCTGGGATCGAGCCCCGCATCAGGCTCCCTGCTCAGCGGGAAGCCTGTTTCTCCCTCTCCCTCTGCTGCTCCCCCTGCTTGTGCTCTCTCTGTCAAATAAAATTTTTTAAAAACTTAAAAAAAAAAAAAAAAGAACAGAAAGACCTGGCTGTCCAGTGGGGCATTTGAAATTTCCTGTATCTCAGTGAAACTTAATTAGGATTGAAATCCAAGTCCAGAATATCAGTTTAAAAAGGAAATGTTGATTTCTTCGTGGGCTTACAATTAGGATGAAGTGTGGGTTGTATCTGTGGCCTTTTATTTGCCTCCTCACCCCCATTTCAAGCCAATACGGAGGTACGTTGGTTGGCGCCCACTCTGCCTGGCTGCAGCAGCAGCAGTGCCTTCCAGGCCTCATCTCAGATCCCCTCCAGATGGGCTGAAGGTCGCTGCAGAGCTCGCGGAGCTCAGTCCCTGCAGGAGCATGGTGGCCACCCCATTCTCGGGGGCCCTGCACCCTCAACCAAGAAAATTAACATTAACATACAGAAGCACTCTGCAGTGACCTTCACCTTGTTGAGAAGGTGAATGCAGGTGCAGTCAAGGTACAGAAAGTCCCTGGCCCCTGACAGGCATCTGGCGAGTGTTCGCCATCAGCACGCGGCTGTGGGGGTCACTGGGGCGCTCCTGGCACCGCCCAGCAGACCTCATCAGTGTATCGACTGTCAGCAGCCTTTTCTGGGGCACATTCATTTTTTATTACGCGCAGCAGGTGGTAACAAAGGCCTCAGAGCTCAGCCACCGTCCCGTGTGTCATATAGTACGGGGCAAGAACAGCCGTGACTGCTCCCTGTTGCAGAGAGAAGTGTTACTCCCAAGTGTTTCCAAACACGAGTTGGGTTCTGTCATGAAGTGAGTTAAGAAGTCGCTGTGAATCTACGTCAGCAAAAACAGCAGTAGTCCTGGCAGCCATGAGAGCAGTTTTGGGGTGAGAGTGGAGTTTTTCTGCGGCTGCTGGCAAGGCCGTGGGCTGCCCGGGCTCTGCGGTGCGGTCCTGCCGCCTGTCTCACCGGGGGTCCCATGTGGCTGTCGCCTGATGGCAGGTGGGACTGGCGTCCTCTTCAGGCTCCACTGGGCCCTGGAGCAGCTGTGCCTCCCCCCTCATGGATGTCAGAGCCAGGAAGCGGAGTTTCATTAAGTCATTCCGTGGTGATTTTATTTTCTGCCTTCCTTCCAGGGCTCTGTTTTGGCATTATCAAAAACTTTCCTGCCCTTAATTAAAAAGATGAAAAGGAAACTGACGTTTATAGGAAGTAAAATGTTTCCATTATTGTCCCCTACACATTGCTGTTTGTCTGAATTCTATTTTTTCAAGTGTCAACGTTTTTTATTCCATTTCCACGGAAGGTGGCTTTTGGCTGCTGTCAGCCAGGACAGAAAGCGAGGGCCAGTCAGGTGCGCCTCGCAGGCTGCGTGGACGCGGATGCATCCAGAGTACCAGGCTTTGGTTGGAAAGCCCAGGGGTGTGAGACGTAGGGCCGCGACAGTAGCTGGAGGGCTAGGGGGCAGGGGCTGTGGCTGAGGAGGGCAGGGGGGTGCACAGAAAGGTGGAGGGTTCAGAACCTGAACACCAAGGTCTACTTACAGGACAATACACGGCTTGATCTACAACGCGCTGAAGCTCTTCATGGAGATGAACCAGAAACTGTTTGACGACTGCACCCAGCAGTTTAAAGCAGAGAAACTGAAGTAAGTTGCTCCTCTCAAAAGCTACTCTTCCAAGGATTTTGTCATCCTCAGTCCTGAATAAACCTCTTGCAGGGGTGTGTCCTAAAACATTCTTCACTTTAAAGCAAAATCAGTTCTGTCATACTCGAAAAACAAATGAAAATGTTTGTGACATTAACTTGTTTTCAGAGAACATCGCTGTTCTCTCCATTATGCTACTAGTTTAATCACTTCTGCAGAACGGTGTGCAGTCAAGAATTTAACTTCCCCGAGGAACACCGAGAGTTTGAAGGTACAGGAACTTCTCAGGTTTATAAGGCAGGAATTTGAATTCTGTCCCATGAGGTTTACGTGAAGGGGCAAGCATCTTCACCTCAACATAGTTTTAGCCCACTTAACGCGGACCTTCCCAGGAGCCTAGCCAGTGTCCTTCACAAAATCAGGGCCCTGCTCTCACGCTCAAGGAAGGTGTCACAGTCAAGTCTGGGCTCTGGGCAGATTTTCTTGTTTGCTTGTCACTTGAAGCTGGCTAAGAGAGATAAACTTTGAACGAGTGTAATTCGAATTATGGGACATACATAACCGGCTGTCCTGTGCACACTTTAAACAGCACGTATGCATTGACCCGTACGTCAGGCCCTGTTGTAGGTTCTGACCGCACAGCAGTGAATATAACAAAAATCCCTGCCCTCGCGGGTGGTGTGGAAAGGAAAGACAGACATACACGTGAGGGAGACACACCGTGTTCGAGGTGTGGGCTGCAAGGCAGGGAAGGGGCCCAGGGTCACATGCGTGTGGAGCCTCCTGGGCTCCCGATCTCAGGCCCGTGCTCCCTCAGAGCTGAGCACCAGGTTCACCTGTGCCTTCCGCCTTTCTCAAGGTGAATAGCTTAGCTTTCTGAAAAAGATCTTAAAGATCATGCGGCACATTCTCCGGATTTAAAAAAAAAAAAAAAAAGTTGGGTCCCGGTGAAGGGATTTACAGAAGGTCGCCTGACTCACTAGCAGTGGGATCTGATGAGAACCAGGTCTGAAGACTTCCTTTTTAAAGCTGTCCTTGTTGGGATGTCAGCCCTTAATCTCAGTTCCCATATGCCATGGAATGGTCTCACTTTTCACGGCTCCATAAGCTTGTCTTCAGAGTTATCCAGGTTCTCCGAAGAAGCAGCTAAAGCAGGGAGGACGCAGACCTGAGATAACTCAAATAAGTGCTCCTAGGAACCTGCAGTCTTCCGCATGTTCTTCTTGTAGCGTGTTTGTTAAATCTTTTCCTTTAAGTCTGGCTTGTTTTTCTTATTTCATTTTCCGTGTCACATCCTGTTGTGCTCACCGCTGTGAAGCTTGCGGAGTAAGACCAGAAGTGACAGAGGAGAGTAGGTGACTGTTGCTGGTCATGCCAGTTTTGCCTCTCTCCTTCCCTTGTGTGTGACCCATGTCTCTAATACCTGTGACATTTTACTATTTTTCAGAGAGAAGCTAAAAATGAAAGAACGAGAAGAAGCGTGGGTTAAAATAGAAAATCTAGCCAAAGCAAACCCCCAGGTACTAAAAAGAGTAACATGAAAACGTCTAGGGTGTTACTTGAATGTTTTTATGAGCTAGAAATGGGGCTTCCTCACGGGGTGGGCGGGGGGCGGTCTCACGACCTTGTATCTGGAAATGTCTGCAATAAAAGTACTTCTCGACTTTTGTACAACTGATTTTTGCCCCGCAAAGTTTTTACCACAGAATTGACCTTTTTTTCCCCTCCGCTTTTTCACTAAGATCTAAATCTTATCAATAGACTGTGGTAAAAAGAAAACCAGGGTACAGCCTCTATTTGGGGGCCAAGACTGCAGTTTGCTCTCTCCCCGCAAATGTCACAGACGCTGTCGCTGAAACGATACGTTCCTTTCTTTTTAATTACCAAAATCATTCGAAAAGAAAAACGGTGAGATTTGAAATAGATGAAGTACGAAGTTGGGTATCCTTTTTCCTAAAACCAGGGTCCTGTAGGCTGAGCCTTCAATTGTTAAAAATTGCCCGACTTCTGTCATGTTGGCCACTGAGCCTGTCTCCCGTCCTCGCTAGAAGGCTGCAGTGTGCTCGGGCATGCAGGCGCACGTGCCGTGTCTGCCACAGCCACCTGCAGGGGAAGCGGCATCCCGCATAGCGCCCACCATGGGGCCGGCATCCAAGGCTTCTGAGCTGGGTGGTCTTTGGTGTTCTGTCCGCTGGTCCAGATGGACCGGAGCGCTGTCCGGGCAGGTGCTCCTCCTGGTTCGGGGCCTGAGAATCCCTGGGGTGTGTCTTCGCCACCGGCACTGTCCCCAGGCTGTCCTCAGCCTCCCAGAAAAGACAAGACAGTACTTTATGAGAACCACAGAGCTACCCTTAAAATCCTAAAGGGTTCGTTCAGATGAACTGGATTACAAGCAGTCTGTTTTCTTGGGTGAGAGGCGTGCATAAATCGTTCACTGAGTGTATTATGCTGGTTTTTCAGTCTGACATTTCCTAAAAAGTGACACATGAACACAAGATTTAGACGCATGTGTTTGATCTGTGTAATGTATTGATTGCATTCCCCTGGATAAAACCACATTCAGGAAACTTAAACCTTCGGAAAATGGAATGACTCTCTTAAGTGAGGTCTCGGTCCCCACGTGGAACAACCCGGCAGCGTCCCCCTTACAGCGTCTGTTCTGTGCTCTTCACAGAAACGCCGTTGTAAGGTGACCGTGACCCCGTGAGTGCCCTGTGCAGGTAGACAACTCCCAGGACCTGCTGTAAGGAACAGAATGTGAGGTGAAAATACTGACATTTGTTTTTAAGACACAGGAACAGCAGAAATCTGGGGCAGGTGGGGGCAGAGGGGCCCTGCCTGACGGCCGCGGGAGAGGCTGGCGGAGACCCTGCCCCACGTGCACGCAAAATCACGGGAAATACACACAACTCAGAGAGCCTGCTTGTATCTGTTTTGCCAAGAATATAGAAGCCGTCTCATGAAAACCCGCACAAAGCTTTCCTGTTACAGACGGGAAAGAGCTGGTTGGTTGTGTAACAAGCGTGGCCTGGTTTCACTGCTGTGCGGTAACAGGTGTCCCTTCTGAAATAGACACTGTTCTCATTTCCCTTTTTCTGAGCTTCTCCTGAGTTTTCCTACACAACGTTTTTACTCCTCTGGGCTGCTCTCTGTGGTGTCCCAGGCGGGCGACAGCAAACACGCCCGGGCTCTGCCTGCACTCACTGGGCGCTGGGCTGACCGTCTCCCTGTTGAACCGTGTGTGAGTCAACCCCCGTGAGTCCTCTCTGCATGCGCAGTCCCCGGTGCAGTGTCTCCCAAAGGAAAATACTTCATGGCCTAATAATGTCTCAGAGCTGAAAAGCAAGGACTCGGGACTTGGTTTTCACCTGAGAGAGAGGGAATCTTTTCTAAATTCCAGTCACTGCTTGCCATTTATAACAACGACACCAGAAAGTAAATAATTGTGTGGACAGTACAGCCTGTTTCTTGTCTCCATCATGAAAACAGTGGGGTCTTTCGAGCGTGGCTCTCCATCTCAGATCTGCCCCCTGACCTGTATCTGGAAGTCTCCCCGAGGCCCCTGCTCAGCCTTGGGCGTGTGCCATCTGTTGCGCTGGGCTTGGGGAGTCGGCGGCGCCTCCAGAATTTTCAGTAGTGTTTGTCGTAACGGTTGTGGCAGCTCCATTGGCGTTTTTTAAGGTCACGCAGGGTTTAATTTGTTTAAGTCATGGAATATTGAGGATTTCTAACATAAATGTGTTTTCCTAGTCCACCAAAGGGGCCAGGGAGCATTTCGCTGCTTACTTCTCCCTGACTTGGGTCGGAATTGTGGGACATGAAGACAGGCCCTTCTGTGAACCTTGGGCTCGGGGGAGGCCCGGGACACGGGGCCCAGCTGGCCGCTTTCCTTTGAGAGGTGGGCTCCTCTGGGTGACATGTGTGTGCCTTTACCCTGCTGTGGACTCCAGCCTCGGCAGAGGGTTTTATCCCCAGCAAGAATCCGCTCCCGCCGCTGCCTGCGGTGCGGCTCACACCCCACCGGACCGTTTTGTAGCATTCTTGTTCGCTCTTCCCTTTGGCCTGAGTCCCGGGGACAGCTGTGAGCCCCACGCTGCTCTTGGCATGGGCCTGATGAGTCGTGCGGTCACTTGCGCGTCTGTGAGCCCCTGGGGGCGCGGGGCGGAGCAGGCAGCCGCTCCACTTGGCGGATGGGCACCAGCTGGGTGTCCCGAATCAGGGAACTTCCCCGAGATACAAAGATGAGAACAGGACACAGCTCCAAGGAGCTTAGGGATCCATGAGCGGAGCTAGACGGAGGCAAAGAGAATTCATTTCAGACGGTGAGATTATAGCACACCCCGGACGCAGAAAGCCACGCTGTGCGATGGCCGCCGTCGAGGTGTCCCCCGCACGAGACTTGGAGGGGAAGTCTGAGCTACCCAGTCTGAATCTGGGGAAGGTCCTCGAGGAAGGAGACGGAGTTGTTGAGCACAGGTGGACTGGTAGCCATGGAGGAGGGGCTGGGTGAGGTCCGTACCTGGGACGCAGCTGGAGAGAGGACGAGTGTGGGTTTTCAACCCCAAGAACGGGTGCAGGTGTTAGGTGCAGGTGTCAGTGTCCTGAAGGGCAAAGTGGCCCAGTCAGGCCTGCATCCCAGAAAGTTCCTTCTGGCAGCGATACGTTTGGTGTCCTGGAAGGGGCTCTCAGGGTGTGTGGCGGTGGTGGCGTTGGTCAGAGTGGTGGGCAGAGGGCCCTGAGGCACCTGGGCGCCCAGTGGCATGGGAAGGAAGGAGCCGGCCGGGCCGAGGCTCCACGGCCACGGGCTTGTAGCTGGCAACCGAGCTGTTGGACCGAAGCAGGTCGCAGAGTTTGGCTAGAGGGCCGAGATGCCACGGGTGTGGACGAAGGGGTGGGATTGATAACAGGGTTTCAGCGAGTTAGAGCGAGGGGTGAAGGAGTGAGGTCGGCAGCTGTGCGCAGCCTGGGAGGCGGGGGGAGGCTGTGAGTGTGAAGCAGTCCAGGTGAGCACGTGGATTCAGGTGCCAAGGCTGCCAGGCGGGGTGCCGCCGCACCGGCCCTCGGGCCCCAGGGACCAGGGAGGCCTTGGAGGGGATGCTGGAGCCTGCGTCACGCTCCCACCTGGTGCCACTGGGCCTAGAAGGGCCTAGAAGAGTAGAAGTGTTCTGGTTTCTGAGGCGCTGCAGGTATAGGCTGGTTTAATTGCCACCCAACGGGCTTCATTCGGGAGAGGGCCCTGGGGAGGGCGCCAGTGGGAAAACATGCCCCTGGCCAGGTTGAGAGACCCTTGCAGCTCAGAACCTGAGCACCAACAGAGAGTGATTCCGCACTTTGCATTGCAGTACGCAGTGCATAGTCAGGTGAGCGCCGTGGCCATTCCGGTTGCAGTGGAGACGGATGGGCCTCTACTTGAAGATGTGCAGACGCTGAGAAAGGCCCGGAACGAAGAGGCTCGCCAGGTAAAAGTGCACAGAGCTAAGCCGGGACGCGCCCGTGCTAGATTTGCATAAGAAACGCGTAGAATTTTAGGAGGTGATGTGATCTACGTCAGTGCCTTCTGTGCAAGCTCAAGCTAAAAACTAAGTTGGGGTAAGCTCACGGGAGGTACTTTGTCCACGCATCTCAGTGAGTAAACTACTAGAAATCATTTTAAATCTGAGATTGAAGTATTTTCTTCATTTGTATTAACAGTAACAATCTCAGCTCCTGACCGTCCCTTGAATGTTATTAACCTGACCAAAAAAACCACACCCTTCGAAGAGCGGAAAGGGGCGTCTCCCACTCGTGCTCTGGCACAGGGTCCCCTGCCCACTGCCCACAGCAGTCCCCGGGCCCTGGTCCTCCCCCTGACGGCAGAACCACACTGGCTTTTGCATGAAGGGTCAGGAGCTGGGGACCCCCGAAGGCTGGGGCCTTTGTCGGGTTAACACCTGTGCTCGGGTGGTTTGTCCCCACGGTGGTGGAGATACATTTTCAGATCCCCGCTGATCCAGAGACAGACTCTCATTACTAAATTGGGAATATATACAACTTAGGCTTTAAAGAGGGAGATGTCCTGCCTGTGCGTTGAGGAGCCTTTCGCAGGCTGTGTTTCTCCGAGCGGGCCTGCCACTCTTCAGTCCATGGAAACTGGTGCAGGCTTGACCGGGTTGGGGGGGGTGGGGGGGCGGGCAGGGGCCTTTCTGACTTGACACCTTAAGCCCCTGCGGCCTGCTTGAGAGCCAACAACACCCAGCGCCGAGATGCTGAAGTGCGAAAGGTCAGTGGCTAGACTCTGCTGTGCTGGATGCAGGTGGTTTACCAATGCTCTTGTCATTTGGAACTCGCTTAAGCAGAGGTTTTAATTCAAGTAAATTTCACTCCCCACCTGATCAGACGGGCTCGGGGCCTCCACCACCCAGACTGCACTGGCCCGACTGCAGCCCCAAGCCCCACAGGGCTGCTGAGCACTCAGTGTGGCCATCCTCACTGAGCTGTGCTGTGCTAACCGTCTACAGCACGGGAATCCCTGGGCTCGACGGGAAGAAGCGAATGCAAAACTATCTCATTCGTAACTTTTTACTATCGATTGTATGCTGAAATGTTAGCATTTTGGATATATTGGGTTAAATTTAAAAACGCTATTAAAATTAATTTCACCTATTGCTTTTTACTCTTTTAATGTGGCTACCAGGGCATTTGGAGTCCCATGCTTGGAACATGTTATTTTTCGATTGGACAGCACTGGTCCAGACTCCTTTTTCACAGAGCTGCCCGAAGAGGGCAGCTGCGCTGACCACATGCGTGCCCCTTCTTGCCCGGCCAGCTCCCAGCCTTAGCGTAAGATCAAAACTTGAAAATACCAGAAATACAGTGAAGAGACTGTGTGACTGTGTCATGCTCCTAGTGAATGTCAGTAACTTATTTTTACTTAGTTCACTTGGATTCCATAATTGTTAGCAGTGAACAGATTTAATAAAGAACCCAAAAATCCTTCCATTTTTCCCTGTCCTGGCCGGGGGGGGGGGGGGCTGGCTTTAATTTCCCTACTTCATTTTTTTTTTTTAACTGGGACAGGAATTTGAGGTCATTTTTTAAATTGCCATTTTGTGATTTTTACGGCTTCAAGCGCACTAAAGCCGTGAGAGCTCGCCCAGGCCGTACAGACACAGAGGATATCAAATCAGCACCCCTCGTACCAGAAGGCCTGCCCGGGAACCTGGGACCACATCAGCTTTTAAGTCACGTAGACCCTTCAGCGATGGATAGGAAACTGATGGTTTACAAGCCAGTTCATACGCGTTAAATATTTGGGGTTTGGAGTTTTGGGGGGGGGTTTTGGCCCATTCTTGGGTCCAGTGCAGGTCATAATGAACACTAGGAAAAGAGTAACCCAAGTCCAAAATGGAATGAACACACAAATTATTGTCCTGTTTATGATTTAGGGTGACTCTACGAGGACTCAGATATTTGATCAAGAAGGCAAACCAAAATAGCATTCTCATCTTGAGCGGAAAACTGCCTCTGAAAGTCGGCCCGAGGATTTAGGTGATAGCCGGTCCCTAGAAAACGCCCCCCTGGTTTATCTATCCGCTGCCCTTAGCGCAGGGCGTATGTCCTTCGCTATAACGTGAAGCGGTCAGTCTCTACTCATCCACTCACTTGGTTCTGAGTGACGGGAGGCAGACAGGGCATTTCCTGCAGAACTCCTGTAGCCCGTTTGTTTGCATGACTCTTGCAAAAGGGGTAACTAACTTTTCTGCATAATTATTCCCCCACTCTTACCTCTTAGATCTCTATGATCACGCAGACCTGGCGTTTAAATACCAATTCTTCCCAAGTTAATGCAATCTCAGAATCCCAGCATACTTTTTTTTTTTAATGACATACGGATTCTAAAATTCATAGGGCAGCACAAAGGACCCAGAATAGCCAAACAACTTCAAAAAAGAATAAAACTAGACTAATACTACCCAATTTTAGGACTTGTTATAGATTTCTATGGATCAATTGTACACCCCCCCCATTTCAACCCAACTAGGTGAAGATATTTATAGTGCAGTCTTTTCAGTATAATATTTGATATAATAGACTCTCCTGAATTTGAAAAATGTTGGGGTCCTGTATTCCTGAAATTTTCAAAAACACTTGTTAAAGCAAAGAGAAAAATACCTAGATGCAGGAGAACTTTATGTGCACAATTTGGAGACCAAATTGCATAAGTTACAGCTAAAAATTAAAAGTCTGAATGTTTTCGGTTTCCTTTTAATTTTATCTTTGCCTGATTTTATTTTTCTGAAATAATTCCACACATTTCTTTAAAATGACTTGAATGTTGGCCAGGACGGGAGGCATGTGAGAGGTAAATGGCGACGGTGTGCACTGGAGGAGGGAAGGAAGTGGGATGCAGTTGGTTGGAATTCTGTGGAGAAATTATGTATTGACCTGTCAGAACCATAATTTGCCTTTTTTTTTGAGGGAGGGGGGAGAAACGTGTCTAACCCTACGTAGAACATCTAAAGAAAAGTAGTAAATTTCATGTGAATGACATTTATACCAGAGACGTTTAAAATGTTTACGATTCTCATTTTTAACAGTCGGTCGGGAGAAAAGCAGTGTCAACCATGCAGATAAGGAAGGTGTAGAGAGACGGAGAGGTGTGAAGTGAAGGTACTCCTTACTCCATACGTAGAGTGTGTTTAAGGCTCGTGTGCTTAGGACAAGACTTGACAAATTAATGCCGTGTACATGAAGTATTTTCCCTTTCCTCCCTGCCATTCCAGCTGGTGATGGTAAAGACAAATCTGGTCCCTCTAGACATTTTGGTTAGCTGTGTCCTCAACTGCTTAGTGAAAATGCGCACAGTTATGTTTGCCCAAGCCCTCGTGTTCTGCTCCCACTTACTGTGTAAGCTTGAGCCTCTTAGATCTGCCGACACGCGGCAGACAGAGGCCGTGCCTCACGCTCCCCCTGCTCGCGTGTCTGCCGTTGCCCGCACGCCCCCTCCACCCAGGCTGTCCATTCGGGGTGACCGTCTGCACGCCCTCCCATCTTTCCCCACCTGCTCTGTTTCTGATCTTCCTCCTCTTGTGGTTTGTGAAACTCACGCCCTGCTTTACACACCGATCTAAGATGCCTACGCAGGAAGGCCCAGACATGTCCAGCACGCTCTCTGTCCTTCCAGAAGCTCCCGGGGTCATGTGTGTTCTCTCCCTGGTTCCAGGTCCACGGTTTCGACTGTGGCCTTTTTGTGCTAAAATGCTTCTTCTCTTTGGAATGCCTGTTTCAGCAAGGATGAAATATTCCGAGTCTGTAAAAGTCTTGGTTTTGTTTGGCTTCGCTTTGCTTTGTTTTCAGGGTAGAATTTTCCCCCTTGAGTTCCCTGTGGGCCAAGAGCAAACACGCCTCAGCACCGTGTCCTTCACAGTCCCCCCGACGGGGGTGGTTCTTCCAAAGCCGCCTTCCACTAATTTTCAGGGGGGGAAAAAGCCAAACTCCCACCTTTCCCATAAATGAACGTTAAGATTCATATCACATTTCTAGAAATATTCCTAAAACGTCACACAAGGCTCTTTCTAAACCTTGATGTTACTGCCGTTTCCACAGATAAATTTGCCAAGAACCCTAAGAAATACTAGCTCTGCAAAAATGTGAACTTTTCACGTCTGACTTCTGCGGGCTCTGGAATCATTTTTAAAAGCCAGGAGACGTATACTTTATGCTGAGGTTAGATATCCAGAAACTATGAGAGGTGGCTGTGGTTTTGTCCTTTTTGTTGTCAGATGATTGACTTAAAACGAATTTTCTCTGATAAGACAGTTGGTCACCACCACAAAAGTCATTATGTTCTCTTTAAAGTCTCTCTTCTTTTTAATGGAGACGCCAAGCAGAAAGGTTTGGTTCTGGCTAAAGTTTATAACGAATTGGCAGTCTTCTGGTGTATATGTTGTGTTTAGGTGATATCAGTGGCTTGTTTTGTTTCAGAGATCCTGGTATTAATGCAGTGACCCTACCTCAAAACTGAGTGACTCATTTAACTGTTATTTATGGAAATGGGTGCCTTTGGTATAAACTCCCCATATGAGCACCGCCGCACCCTGCTTTCTTTGCAGACACAATTTCTCTAAATCCTCATCCCTTCATTTTTTGAAAAATTTTGAAAAAATTTTAAGTAAAACCACACTGGTCCTAAACTTCAGGAAGAGAATAGTGTGGAAAAGGGAGTCTTTTCTTTCTTATTCTTAATATTAGGAAATTTTATGTAAATCATTAAGTACAGGTTTTCTAAGTTCTAGCGGGTTTGTTCCCCCAGAGTGACCCATTTAATGTCTCTTAACCTTAAAGACCTTTTTTTCAAATTCACTAGAAGTTTCAGACCTTTTCTTGACTTTAAATCCAGTTTCAATGTGGTTTTCATTCATTCTTTTTATTTGCCTCCAGAGGAAGTTTCCACTTTCTGAAAGGCTTCTGTAATGTCTATAGCCATAAAGATGCCTTTGGTAACATCTTATGCAGTGGGGTTCTGCTATTGGTGACATTTCCTAAAATGGGCGAATTTAGAGGTACTGCAAAAATAGAGGTACCGAGTACTCGGTACAGAACTACACTTTTCAGGAGCCCGAACTGCATGCAGTGTGGCACACACAGCCCTTCACACTAGCCATTAGATCATTGCCAATGACCGAGACCATGTGGGGGCACTTGCCCCTGCGCGCGCCGCCGAGTTCCTCGGGCAGCCTTAGAATGTGGATGCTGGGCACCCAGCTCACAGCTGCCCTTTGACTTAGCATGCAGACGTGAGCTCACTGCTCCGGTGGCTTCGTTTGTAGCCAACGCCGCTACCTTTTTAATTCCAGGCACAGAAAGATCTGAAGAAGGACCGGCCTGTCGTGCGCCGCAAGTCCGAGCTGCCTCAGGACCTCCACACCAAGAACGCCTTGGAGGCTCACTGCCGAGCTGATGAGCTGGTCTCCCAGGACGGGCGCTAGCCCCCTCCCCGACCCCACCTCGGAGGACCGCGTCGGGCTGGGGATGCCTGTTCTTTCCTGGATTCTGTAGAAAATACATCCTTTTTGTGCCATACAAATCAGTTACACTCAGAGTCAGAGCTTTCTTCAACCCCGTCCTGTAGGCAATAATGCACGTCTGCCTCAGCGCGAGATTAGGAGTTCAAACAATGGTGGCCTCTCAGATGGGTTGGCAGAGCCGAGGGCCACTGGCCACGTCCCCAGCCGGTGGGCTCAGCCCCGGCACAGCCCCCGTAAGACTACTTCCCAAAATCAGAGCTAAGGAGAGCACCCTGGTCATCATCTTCATGTCCTGCCCAACCGGAATTCGTGATCATTTAAAAATAAGTGGTTCTATGATACTGTCAATGTTCTTCAAATCAAAGGAACACTTTCAAAAAAGTTTATTACATATTTTTGAAGACTTTACAAACCTTTTCCATTGTTTCTCCGTGATTGTTATGCCAGTAGCTTCCCTCTCTCTCTCTCTCTCTCTCTCTCTCTCCCCC
>NW_027397070.1:70175512-70199114 GCF_003265705.2 Callorhinus ursinus
CCCTTTCTCTTTTTCCTTTCTTTTTATCTCATTGAGATGGTTCTTTGCTGTCCCCGTTCTAACATAACTTACTGGGAAAAGTGACATGACAATCCTCAGCCGCTGTGTTTGCTGATGGTATCTCTTTCCTTTGATTAGTGACATCTATGACGTGTCACTTCTTCTGTGTATAGTTAAAGCCATATTTCTAAGCCTGGGGTCCAGCACCAGCGACCCCAGGAGTTAAGCTCATAGGAGAAACTTATTTTAAAACAGAGCTCTGTCTGTCTACCTTGACTGCAATTGGAATTTTCAAATGATGTGTCCCATGTTTTGTTTGTTTGCAGACTTTTATTTTCTCTAAACATTGTTGCCCTTTGACAAGGCTCTTGAACTAATAAAGTTATCATCTCTGAGAATCCATTTTCTACATTTTATAGAAGGTTAGAACGAGATCATCTTGAGTCAGGCCACATCTTGGCCGGACGCGAGCTGCAGCTGCCTCTGGGCGTAAAGTAACAAAAATGCCACGGTGCGTGCGGGGCGCCACCCTGACGTCCCCTCACTGCCGGGACATGGTCCCCAGGCCTCAGCGGGCGGCGGTGGTGCGAGGGCTTACCGGGAACCGCGTCCAGGTGAACAGAGCACACATTACAAACACCTCATGAGGAAAATACAGCGTCTAAGTTCCCCTCGGTCTTCAAATGCTGCTATTAGATTTCACGGACTTCCTTGCATGTGTCGAGCTTTTTGTTAGGAATGGAATAGCACGAGGAGAAACACCTTTACACTTAGTGCTTGGTCTGCTCCGTATTTCTCTCAGGGTGGCCCGTGTTTTGACTTCTTTACCCCGCTTGAGAGCCGTTTGAGATGCGTCCTGCTCTTCTAAACAAGTGACTCTGGTTTCTTTTGTCTCTGGCATAAGATTTTATTCAGTTCATGTTAAACGTCTTGATGCATAAAAAGATAAAACGTGGCTTCTTTTAGGATCTGTATTTTAATCGAGGTCTTGGGTGTCCACGGAAACACTGGGAAGCAGACCTGGTTCCCTGCGTGGCCGTGGTACCTGCTGCCCCCGGTGTCACTTAGCCCACCCGTGATGTTGATTTCCTTCTGTCCCTAGAGGAAGATCATGGAAGGGGGGAGGGGTTCTGGGTTAGGAGCCAAGTACTAACTGAAAAGCTTGCCCCAGCTAAAAGTGGGAAAGGCCACTTTGCAAGAAGAAACACTTCCTGAGAAACTTGACAAGTTATCTATCCATTTTACCATTATGAAATTTATAATTTAAAAAAAGTTTAGATGCCTTCTCCTTTTGAGGGAAAAAGGGTGCTTTTTATTGTATAAAGCAGCGTCTTATGTATTTTGATATACCATTGTTTGAACTTCCGTCTTTAGCTGATAGATTCTCAAATATCCTTGATTTTGGATGTTCAGTATGTGTGTGAGAGAGGGTTCTGGGAAGACTCTCTTCTGCCCTAGGTAAAAAGCAAAATATCCATGATTTGGGTGATTGTATAAAGCTCAACCTGTAAGAACACCTTCTTGTCTAGGTTTTATTTCCGCTCTTTATTGAAGACAAACATTCACCAAAAAGGGGGGGGGGGAGTTTTGAGAGAGACTAATTTTCTTTGACAAGACTATTATTTAATATTTTGGCCTATTAAAGTTTTCCTAGTTAGTACTCAGATTCCCTGTGCTAATTGTTCAACTTATATATTATTATATAGATACACTGTTTATTCTGTACCAAACTGATTTCAAAAGTACTACATTGAAAATAAACCGGTGACTGTTTTTCTTCATAAAGTTCTGCGTTCTGCATCTTCACTCTTTCCAAAATGTATCTGTACATCAGAAATGTCACTATTCCGAGTGTCTTTTTAGTGTGGCTTTAGTATGGCTTCCTTTTAATATTGTACATACATTGTATCTTTGTTTTATGGTAATAAGTAATAAAAATGTAGACTTCATATTTTGTACAAAATGTCCTATGTACAGAATAAAAAAAGTTCATAGAAACAGCAAAAATAGGTAAGTGGCACAATTATTTTTCTTTAGAAGATATCTGTAACTTTACGCTTTAGTGAAATGTTAAGTACCTACATATTTTTTAACATTTTGTAATTCTCAAAACTTTTTGTTCTGACATTGTTTATGAAGAGAAAACTTCATACACGTGCCATTTAATATGCTCTTTTATCCAATTTTAAAAAAAAAAACTCTAAAAATGGTGTATTATATGGACTAAATAAAGAACATGTGAATTTTACTGCTCATCATGAAACTAAATTTAGCCACGGTGTCAGGCCAGCTGGGCCTGGTGGTTAGCAGGCTTCCCTTCGGGCGAGGGCAGCCACGCCAGGGACACGGCCGGGAGGTGGGGAGCGGAGGCCTCCGCCCAGCTTCCCCAGCTTGTTCCGTGAGCTCGTGGTTCACCTCCCTCGGGGAGAAAAGTAGAGGTGCCTTTCTCCACCCCCTCTCGTCTTTGAGGAGGCACATGTGAGTCAGAGCACAATTATAGAAATGGAATTATCTGAGCCCGAATCGTGATGCTTGAAATGATTCTTGAAAAGCAATTAATGTCTTGCCAACAGAGTAGAATCAGTGGGAATCTGAATCCGGGGTCTCAGCTGACCCCTCCCCGCTTCTTCATGGGGAACCTCAGCCTGGTGCTGTGAGTGAAAAGTCCGCAGAGTAGGCCGAGAATCAAGGCATCTCCTCCTCGAGTCATTCCCACAAACCACCCATCTCCTTGGCCGCACTGGATCAACATTCCAGCAGGCGGGGGGTCACCTGTGCACCTCCGTTCCCCTCTGTCCGATGGCCTCGTGACGCCCTTCCGGACAAGAGTGCAGGAGACATCGCTCTGGAGCTGGGGCTTGTGGCGGGGGCCACGCCCGTGCTAACTCCGTGGGGAAGTTTGGAGAGCCGCACACACCCCCGTTCACGGAGGGGCAGGTGCACTGGTCAGAGGACACCCTAAATGTGGGGCAGCTAGGAACTGGCCGGGTCCTCGGACCAGCCGTCCCTTGCCTCCCGTCTTGGAATCGGGGAAGCTGCCGTGTCCGGTCGCATCCGTGGCTCGGGAACCCCGGAGAGAACTCGGGATGGACGCACGCCACGAGCCCGGAGCCCAGCTTCGCGCTGCTCCCAGTTCAGGCTGGCAGGTGGAACCCGCTGTGTGTCCCCTTCCGTGAGAACCAGCGCCGCAGGCCAGGGGCTGCGGGAGGCTCACGACCCGCCGAAGCGTCTGCCGCTCTTACCCTCGTTGACAGGGGAGGACGGGCACGCAGAGGTCAAGTCACTTGCCCAAGGGCACATAAGTACTGAGTGGAGCCAGGTTTCAGCCCAGGCAGTGTGGCCCCAGAGTCCCTCCCCTCACCACGACGTCACACCGGAGGAACACCTGGGTCCTGCGGGGCCGGGGGCACAGGGGTGGGGGGTGGCTGCACGCACGGGAGCGCTTCTGACCGTGCACTTCACTTCTAGAGCTGGAGGAACCCGGCGACCATCCAGTCCCGCGGCCTTCACACGCACTTAGAAGCCACCGTTCTTACATAAGCTTAAGGTTTGTGATAGTTTACGCAAACTCAGGCACGTTCTACCAGCTTTCAGCCCCCTGGAGACCACCAGCTCGTTAGCTTCTGCCCTCTGTACCTTCATCATGTTACTGTGTGAACCCGCAAATGTATCAGAACCTCAGCTCTTCTTTGTTTAATATACATGGTTTTACATAAGATTTCATTTCGGGGGTGTGAGGGAAGTAGATTCCACGATCCAAAAATTTGAAATCCACTAAGATTAACTTTTTTAGAGAAGGAAATGGGAGGGGTAGAGGCAGAGCGGTGCCCCCAGACGGCTCAGGGCTGAGCGTTTCCCCACTCTGGCCTGCAGTCTCGTGTCTCTGTGCTCTTCACAAAAGCATTACGTAAATTCCACACCACTTTGCGGTAGTGGAGGAAAGAATCTCTAAATTCATCTTTTTTTTAAGATTTTTATTAGAGAGAGCTCACGAGCAGGGGGGAGGGGCAGAGGGAAAGAGAGAGAGAGAGAAGCAGGCTCCCCGCTAAGCAGGGAACCTGACCTGGGGCTCGATCTCAGGACCCCAAGGTCATGACCTGAGCCAAAGGCAGACACTTAACCACCTGAGCCACCCAGATGCCCTCTAATTCATCTCTCTTCTGGTCACACCCGGTTCAGGGAAAATGTGGCCTGGTTTACTCCTGTGGGGCATTTAGAAACAGCTCAGTAAATTTAAGCTGGAGCTGATGGCAGCTCTGTGGTTCACTTTATAGGATGATGCATAACTGATGACTAGTCAATCACAAGAGTTTTCTGACCCATCTTTTTTTTTCCAGTTTTACTGAGATGCAACTGGCACGCAGCTCTGTGTCAGTCCCAGGGGCACCGTGTAATGACTCACGTACGGTCTTGTGAAGTGAGCGCAGTAAGTTTAGTTAACCTCCACCTCCTCGCTTAGTGACCCCAAAGAAAGCCTCCCCGGTTCCTGTAGGAAGAACAGCCGGTGAGAGACACTTGGGTGAACACTCCGATGTGCCGGGGGAGGAAGAGCGGGCGGTGGAGGAGTGGACCTCTCAGCCGCGGGAAGCCCATGGAGCTTCAAGCAACCCCCGGAATCGGGCACGTTCAGGAAATCGCTTCTGTGCAGCATCTAATAGAGGCGCTCGGTCTCTGCCTGTCTCTCTCCCACACGCGCGCACACACCCGCTGGCCTGCTCATGCCGGCACCACGCACAGAGTCGGGGTTTGGATTCCCGGAGGCGCTGGGTGGACCCAGGCACTACAGCGTAGCACTGAGGGGTCGGCCTAAGGTTCCCTGTCCACCTCACTCAGGTGCGGTCAGCTCATCAGCGCCTTCATCACTGTCTCCAGAATGCATCGTGTAGATTTAAGGGCACCTCGTGGCCAGGGACTGCCCCTTTCCTTCGAGCCCCACGTGCCACTGCCAACACAAGGCAGAGGAACAGAGGGCATCGGGGATCCCGTTCCCCACACACTTAAGGAGAGTGTGTTTAGACCGTATTGAAAATGGGCTCCTGGATCATGAAGTTAGCCCAGAGTAAGCGTGCTGCCCGAGGCTTGGAGACCAGGGCAGGGTCACCTCCTGAGCAAGAATGGATCCTGAGGCTGGGGCCTCTCGCAAGCCAGGATGTTAGGCGCCGCTGAGCCCGCAAAATCCGGCTGACCCCCCAAGGCCACATTCACGGGCTGCGCTTGAGCTGAAAAGTAAATAACGTCTCTAATTAAAGTCCTACCATTCGATGAATTGTTTTCTTGTGTTCGATGTCGTCAAGATCCAGATGAGGCTGTGGTGAAAGGTTTTGCTAGGAGAGCCAGAGGTTGCTTCTTCCAGAACTGTGTCCTCGCGAGTTTCAAAAAGACCAGAATAAAAAGCCTGCCACATGGAGTGACACGGGAGTGAAGCCCAAGCACGCGAGCGAGCGGGGTCTGGGTCAACCAGCATGAAAGGCAGAGGCTGCGGGGGGCCTGGTGGTGCAGAGAGTGATGGCCGAAGGGCTGCTCTCCCACGGGGGACATCCCTGCGACCACCACGGGTGCAGTAACTCTCCAGAAGGGCCCAGAAGGAAGCAAAACTGCTGTACTCTTGGTCACCCTTTATGACCACCAAGGACGCAGGTTCAAGTCAGCAAGAGGAAAAGCCGCGTCGGGCAGGGCCGGCAGGAGAGGCTAGGCCCGGAGGCCGCTCGTCCTGCTCGCAGCTCCGCGTGCCTGCGCCCGGCTGTCCGGGGCTTCAGGGGGGCCAGTCACACTTACATGGGATTCCAAACGCTGGGCTGCCACCTTGCAGCCCACAGCCGCACCCCAGATCCCGACAGGGCCCCAGCGAGACAAAGATCCTCGTCTGGCAGGACCTTCCCAGGGCTTCGGGGCGGCCTGCCAGGAGCCCTTGGCCGCACGGCGGTCCTCGGCAAACAGGCAGCTAGAAGTGGGGACAGGGTGCAGCCAGGAGCCGGCCGGCCCCCTGGGGCCTCGGACTCCGCTCTCCCCACGGCGCAGCCACGGGCGGACAGCCAGAGGACGGGCCAGTTAACCCGTGGGAGAAGGGAGAGGATTCGGAGACAGGGCTGCCAACCCCCTGGTAGAAAAAGAACAGACCCGGAAATATAAGGGCCGCTCTCAGCGGCTCTGGGGGAAAACCACTCCGCACCTTGAAGTGGCTCGGAGGTGACTCGTATTCAACATCAAAGTTAAATAAATACGGGAAGCATACCTCGGTTTCAGGCACGTTCGTTGCTCCTCTGGCTCCGAGTACCTAGCAAAGTCAGAGCCCAGGCAAGGTCTGCAGAAGGCAGGAACCCCAAGCAAAAGAAACCCCATTCATTCATTCATTCGTTCGTTCATAGCATAATGAACACCATGGGCCGCCCCCCCCCCCGCCCCCCGACTAAAATGCAGTCAACTAACAGTCACTGACATCCTCTCTACTGGCGTTTTCTCCAGCCTGGAGATTGGCACGACTTCAGGTCCCAGTAAGCACGTCATCGGTGAGGGGCCCCAGGGCCCCAGAGGCTCAGGCAGCGTAGAGCAGAGCCCGGACAGAACCCGCATCTCCCAGCTCCTGGGGCCGACATGGCACCGAGCTGAGACCCGGTCTCCAGCTAAGTGACGCTGGGACCGGTTTCAGATCTCTGTGGACCAGTCTCGGGTCCCCACCACCAGTCTGCACACCAGTGCTGAGCACGACAAAGTGCCTCCACGTTCTCACCAAGGTCTGAGAAATGGCCAACGGAGGCCGGCCCTTCAGAAAATGGATGGTATCAAAGCATTATCCTTTATCAGACATGCTTTTCCTCCACTTTGGGCACTAAACTAGATCCTCATGAAGTGGCAAACGTAAATAGTGTTTTTTGTAATTCCATGCTTGAAAGCAGTTGGCAATACCCCCTCCCCTGAGAAAGTGTTAAGAATATGACAGTGGTGATCTGCCTCCTGACCTATGACATCCGGAATTCTAGAAACCCTGGTCTACTTCGAAGGCCTTGTTTCACAGAAAATGAAGTAGACTCAGAGAAAGAAAGCCCCTAACTAGTGAGTGCTACAACCCAGCAGGTTGGACATGGGGGTTTTTGAGGGTCTTTTTTAAGATTTTATTTGAGAGAGAGTGAGAGCACGAGCAGGGGGAGGGGCAGAGGCAGAGGGAGAGAGAATCTCAAGCAGACTCCCTGCTGAGTACGGAGCTCGATGCGGGGCTCGGGGCTCGATCTCACGACCCTGAGGTCGTGACCTGAGCCGAAATCAAGAGGTGGATGCTCAACTGACTGAGCCACCCAGGTGACGCCGGGTTGGACGTGTTTAATAGGACCTCAGAGTTGTGTATTTATGGGCAGTCCTTTATGCTGCCTGCCACTGCATTCTTTCTAGGTTGTGGATTTTTTTTTTAATGTCTCTAGGAATTGCATATTCAAGAGATTTATTTGAGATAGATAGTGAGCCTCTTATGGGAACATTTTTACTTTACTAAGTAAAAATTCAGATATTTCCTGAATAGAAAAATTTTCCCATTATCCAAACCTGAGTTTCTCAGAACACTTGGAAAAAGCCTTTGGAATCACCTTCAGTCTGTTGTGCAGGATGGACCAGAAATGCTCTGTCATCTATAGCCACACATTTTCTATCTTTAAAAAAAAAAAAAAGTGCCCATATTTTCCACCAGTTGACCTTATAAAACTTGAGTACAAAAAAAAAAAAAAAATCAGAATCAAATCCAGCCTCCCAGAGTGAAGATCAGACCTAAATGAGGACAGAAGAATTCCAATCAACAGATGTCTGGGCCTGTGGACACTGGGGCATCAGGGTGCCTGGGACAGTCTTGACACCCGTGGCACCCAGAGTCAGAGCCGGCAGGACCGGCCACACCTGCCTGCCCCCGCCAGCCCTGCCCTGCAGCCGTCTTCATCCGGTGGTGGCACAGTCCCACACCTGCGGCCATGCCAGAAACCCAGCCTGGAGTCTTCCCTCCGCCAGGACACATCTCTCTACCTGCCCCGCCCCAGCTTGGCTCCCACCCTTCCCTTGCCAGCGTGAGAGCCCGCTCTCCGGAGCACCTCAAAACAGCGATCACGTCACCCTCTTGTTTAAAACCCTTGAGTGGCTTCACATGGCACTCAAATGAAGCCTGAACTCCTTCCTGCGGGCTCCAGGATCTCTCTGATCTGAGCCACCTCTGGCCCACGTCTCACGTGTTCCATCACTGGCCTTTCTCACCTCTTTCCCACCTCAGGGCCTTTGCACAAGGCCATCATTGCCCACCCCACCCCCAGAGAAGCTTGGCTGACTTCTTTCTATCCTGCATGTGTAAACATTAGTGTTTTCTCTTGAGAGACGCCTTCTCTGACCACCCTGTCAAAATGGGGAACTCCCCATTTCCTTCCGAGCCCTGATACAATCTGTAATTACATTTGTTCCTTAGTTAAGGGCCTCTGCCAGTAGACCGGGACGTCGGGGGCTTTTTCATTGTGTCCCCAGTGCTCAGCTTCATCCCCGCTTAACAAGGTCCTTTACTCACTGGCTTAAATGGGTGAGGGGGCACAGGGCTGGGACACACACCAGGGACTGACCATGTGCGTGCAGCAGGAAGAGCCATGGGGGAAAGGATACTTGCTCATTGCAACATTTGCATGCTCAACGTGATGGTGCTGATGAGCAACACAGACATCCTTACTTCTGCGTAACCAGGGCAGCCCAACAAATCAGGCTCAGCCGTGAGTATCACAACAGGGAGTGGACAGGGCTACAGGGCCTTCCCATGGGTTCCCCCCATGAAAGTGAGGGATGTTCCAAGCGAAGGGACACATACAAAGATCCGTGGACGGGGGAGGCATGAAGTTTTGCTGGAGCTAGGCTGTCACCAGAGTGGCCAGGGAGATTGGCCATGAAATGAGGCTGCAGCTTTCTGCAGGGCTGGGTCACTGAAGCTCACCATTTCTTTTAAGGAATTTGGACTTCAGCCTATAGGCAGCGAGAAGGTATGAAAGAATTCTGCGCAGGGGGGTCGATAAGATTCGAGGTGGCACGTGACACTTAAGTCCCTCAAGTGGAATGTGGGCTGGGGGTGGGGGTCTCAGGCAGGAGAACGAGGAGTGGCTCAAAGGCACAGAACCCCCTATGGGTGTAAAGTCCCCACTGCTGCTTGGACTGGGGTGTCTGGACATGTGCTGAGCATTCCCAAGACCAAGTGAGGCAAAAAAAGAAGCAAAGTAGATCTAAATAATAACAAGGTGGATAGTGCAGATGGACATTAAACTCTAGTTTTATTAACTTTTTAAAAAGATTTTATTTATTGAGGGGTATCTGCGTGGCTCAGTCGGTTAAGCGTCTGCCTCCGGCTCAGATCATGATCCCAGGGTGCTGGGATTGAGCCCCGCATCAGGCTCCCTCCTCAGTGGGGAGCCTGCTTCTCCCTCTCCCTCTGCCCCTCCCCCTGCTTGTGTGCTTTCTCTATCAAATAAATATTTTTTAAAAAAAGTTTAGGCGCCCCTAAACTGTAGTCCTTAAACCAGAAAACACTGCTTTTCAAGTTCACCTGCAACGTTTATGAAAACTGATCACATACTAAGCCACAAAAATCTGAAATTCCAAACAGAATAATACAACACTCTGATTACCATGTGACAAAACTGGAAATTAAGAACAAAATTTCCTCAAAAGTCTTTACACCTAGATATTTTTAAGCGACTAAATAACTCTAAGATCAAGAGAGAAATATAAATTTGATGCAGCATTTCTTTTTTTAGATTTTGTTTATTTATTTGACAGAGAGAGAGACAGTGAGAGAGGGAACACAAGCAGGGGAGCAGGAGAGGGAGAAGCAGGCTTCCCGCCAAGCAGAGAGCCCGACATGGGGCTCGATCCCAGGACCCCAGGATCACGACCTGAGCCGAAGGCAGATGCCCAATGACTGAGCCACCCAGGCGCCCCAAGATGGAGCATTTCTAAAAATAATAGTAACAAAGCCATGGCATATCAGAATCTATGGGATGCAGCCAACATTGTACTCAGAAGTAAATTCATAGCATTCAAAATCCATATCAAAAATTTTTAAATAACTTAAATGTCCAACATAAAAAGCTGCAAAAAGGGGAACCTGGGTGGCTCAGTTGGTTAAGGGTTTGACTCTTGATATCAGCTCAGATCGTGACCTCAGGGTCATGAGATCAAGCCCCATGTTGGGCTCTGCATTCATCGGGAAGTCTGCTTCTCTCCCTCTCCCTCTGCTCCTCCCCCTGCTCTCTCTCTCTAAAATAAATAAATCTTTTGTTTAAGATTTCATTTATTTATTTGACAGACAGAGACAGCGAGACAGGGAACACAAGCAGGGGGAGTGGGAGAGGGAGAAGCAGGCTTCCCATTGAGCAGGGAGCCCGATGCAGGGCTCGATCCTAGGACCCCGGGATCACGACCCGAGCCAAAGGCAGACACTTAACGACTGAGCCACCCAGGTGCCCCTAAAATAAATAAATCTTTTTTAAAAATTTAAAGCGGGGCACCTGGGTGGTTCAGTTAAAGCGTCTGCCTTCAGCTCAGGTCATTATCCCAGGGTACTGGGATTGAGCCTCGCATTGGGCTCCCTACTCAACGGGGAGCCTGCTTCTCCCTCTCCCTCTGACGCTCCCCCTGCTTGTGCTCTCTCTCACTGTCTCTCTCAAATAAAATCTTAAAAAAAAATTTTTTTTAAACCTGCAAAAGAACAAGGCAATATTTTTAAAAGCAGAAACTAAAAGGGTGTCCAACATCATTAGTTATTAGGGAAATGTAAATTAAAATCATTATAACCTACTGCTACACAGCAACGTGAATGACTATAATTAAAAACCTGACAACATCAAATGTTAAGAGGGTGGTGCAACAGGAGCTCTCCTTCATTGCTGGTGGGAATGCAGAATGGCGTGGCCACTTTGGAAATCAATCTGCTAGTTTCTTTCAGAATTAAACATACACCTTCCACTCACCATATGACCCAGTTATTCCGCTTCCAAGTCCTCCTAAATGCCAGGAAAAAAAGTGTTTACCCAATAGAGTTGAAAACGTATTTCTTTAAGTCTTAGAATGTTTATTAGCAGCTTTGCTTCTTTTCTTTTTTTCTTTTAAGTAGGCTCCATGCCCAGCGTGGAGCTCAAAGTGGAGCTTGAACTCACAACCCTGAGATCAAGACCTGAGCTGAGACCCACGAGTCGGACGCTCAACCAACTGAGCCACCCAGGCGCCTCGCACATTTAGTTTTAATTGCCAAAAATTGAAACACAAAGTACCCGTCAACTGTGGATGGATAAACAATGTTTATTCATTTCTTGGATAAACAAGTTGATGATATCCATACAATGGAATACTCCTCAGCAATTAAAAAAATTGAATGAAGCACTGATACATTCAGTATGGATGATTCTCAAAAACTTTATTCTACGTGAAACAATTTAGATACAAAAGGCTACATGACGTTTGATTCCTTTTCATATGATCTTTAGGGCCAGGGGAGCTCTAGAAATCTGTTGAGTGGGTGCCGGGAGCTGGGGCAGGGTAGGAGCCACCACAGGAGGGCACAAGGCAGCTTTTTTGGGGTGATGGGGAAACTCAGCATCTGAATTGTAGTGGTGACTACGCAGCTGTCTATGTTTGTCACAACTCACAGAACAGTATACTTTAAGGTGCAGATCTTGCCATATTTAAACTATGTCCCAATAAACCTGCCTTAAGCCTGCTTCTCCCTCTCCCACTCCCCCTGCTTGTGTTCCTTCTCTCACTGTGTCTCTCTCTGTCAAATAAGTGGGAAAAAAATTTTTTTTTAATAATAAAAACTAATATTGTGTCCAGTGACCTAATGGCACACCAAAGGTTGGTCTGAAAAGAAAGTAGAGTGTACAACAACTGAAATATTCTGATCATTCCAAAAGCAAGAATTCATTCAGAAAAAGAAATTAATTTTGAGGGACACCTGGGTGGCTCAGTCAGTTAAGCATCTGCCTTCAGCTCAGGTCATGATCCTGGCGTCCTGGGATTGAGCCCCACATTGGGCTCCCTGCTCAGCGGGGAGTCTGCTTTTCCCTCTGCCCCTCCCCCTGCTTGTGTTCCTCTCTCTATCTCAAATAAATAAAGTCTGTTAAAAAAAGAAATTAATTTTGAAAAGAATCTTTAAAAAACAAAAACTAGGAATTAAGAAAGAAAAAAGGTAGAAATTTAGTGAAATAAGTTTGAAACCAGAAAAAAGTAAAACTGATAAATTACTTTAAAAAAAAGAAATCAACAAATAAGCGAATCACTAGCCAGTTTTTTTTTTAAAGATTTATTCATTTATTTGAGAGAGCGAGAACGAGAGAGAGAGAGAGAGAGAGAACATGAGAGGGGGGCGGGTCAGAGGGAGAAGCAGGCTCCTTCGCTGAGCAGGGAGCCTGATGTGGGACTCGATCCCGGGACTCCGGGATCATGACCTGAGCCGAAGGCAGTCGCTTAACCAACTGAGCCACCCAGGTGCCCTAGCCAGTTTTTTGTTTTTTTTTTTATGGCATGGGTCAGCCCCTAAATATACAAAATAAATAATGACAAAAGAAAAAAACCATTAATACAGAAGACATTTTTAAAAATCATGAGACTACTTTGCACAACAGTTGTAAATAAATTTGAAACCCATTTGAAATGGATAATTTTCAGGGAAAACATAACCCAAACTGACCCCAGACAAGACAGAAAGTCTAAACCAGCAGTTACTGAAAAAAAGTTTTTGAACAACCTCCCCTTAAGAAAAGAACAGTGCTGTATTAATCAAGGTTTTCCAGAGATACAGAACCAATAGGATGGATGGATGGAGGGAGGGATGGATGGATGGACAGATTTTAAGGAATTGGCTCATGTGATTATGCAGGGCGGCAAATCCAAAATCTGCAGGGTAGGTTGGCATGCTAGAGATCCAGGGAAGAGCCAGTGCTGCAGTTTAAGTCTGAAGGCCATCTGCTGGCAGAATTCCCTCTTTTGGGGGGAAAGGTCAGACTTTGGTCTGTTTAGGCCTTCAACTGATTGGATGAGGCCCACCCACATCGTGGAGGGCAATCTGCTTAACTCAAAGTCCACCAATTTAAATGTTAATCTCGTCTAAAAACACCCTCACTGAAACATCCAGAAGAAGTTTTGACCATATATCTGGGCACCATGGCCCAGCCAAGTTCACACAGAAAATTAACCATCACAAGTCCACCCCATGTCCACACGGCACCCACATGCTTCTCCTTAATCCATACTTAATCTCCAAACAAGAACAAAAACAAGACCGTAATTCCACACATGATACAACTATCCTGCAAATGCCCTGCCAGAACTAGGATGTGCTCAAGGAAGGAATTTGTTAAAGAAGAATGTTAAACGTGCACAGGAGCCAGTTTGTAGGGGCTCTCGGTGTTCAAATCGAAAATAATTTGAGCATGAAATGTTCTCACGTAACGATTATCCAAGATATATGTTTGGATGAAACAAGAAAGTTCCAAAACAGTGTGCATAGAATCAGATTATGTGCATACACATATATACCCATAATATCTTAAAATGTAATATATACCAAATATCCTAGACTATATCTATATAACGCTAGTATGTGAAGAAACCAGATGAGTATTCCAAGGACTTCTGTCTTTCTGGAGTCTTCTGGAATATTTGCACTGATTTTACAAACATACATTACCTTTTTAAAAAATCGTGTCTAATGCCTCAGTGCAGCATCCATAAACAGCCAGGTCCAGATTACTATTAGGCTGTGATGCTGACTTGTAATCGCCCTTCTCACCACCAGGGACAGGAGACCCGCCACCAGCGATCTCACCGCCACTCTCCCAGCATACGGAGTGCCTGCTTTGAGCCTCCACCTGCTCAGCTATTTTTACATAATCCCTTCTCTGATTGTTCTGTAGACTGAAGCTCTGTGCTCCTTGACATGCGCTCCCAGCATCACATACTCTAAAGGGCTTTTAATGAAATTAAACCCTGTGGGATGAGAAGAACAAACACTAACTAGTTGGTTACATTCCTCCAGCCTGCCAGCCATGGGCTCTTCAGAGCTGAGAGAGGGGAAACATGGAAACAGCACTTCGGGGGCACTGACAACATGCTGGGCTGTCCCTCTGCACACAGCTGGTGGTGTTAATCAATCCTCATTTTTCAGATGAGAACACTGAGGTTCTGAGAGATTATGTGCTTCACCCAAACTCACTAGTCAAAGATAGAGTCAGAATCCAAATGCAGGCCAGTGGGGTCCTAAGATCTTGCTTTGCCCTCTATAAAGCCCTCACTGGTCCCCAGATTTGTGGTGAAGCAACTAAAACCCAGTGTGTGCTGGCGGCAGTTAGAACTTAGGTGTCCTGGAATGCAGAGCATGCCCTTCCCAAATCCTCCCTCTGCCTTCAAGTCTGGTGTGTACCCAGGCATGACCAGTGCAGAGACACGAAGGTCTGACATCTCTCTCTGGCCTGCCGTATTGTTCAAAAAAGAACAACAGTTAAAGAAAGTTCGCTTCCAAAGCTCTGCGCCCTCGCCCCACAACACCAGCCAGCCACCCATTTCAACTCCCACGAGGCAAACCATGTCACCAACTTGTGTATCTTTCCAGAAATTATTTTATATGTATAGAAGTCAATGCATATTTTTTTCAGAGTTACAGCATCCTGTGGGACCCCCTAAGGGCCAAAGACAGTGCCACCTAGCTTTAGTACTACTGGTGTCCCCGAATTAGGCAGAACCTGAGGCCTAGGGAGCGGGGTGAACTGCCCAAGGTCACACAGCAGTACAATTGAGGGTCTGCATCTAGGGATGGCTCTCTGACCTGGGCAGGCCTCTGGGTCCTGCTCTGCCCTTGAAACCCTGCTCTTCCGTGTCCCCTTTGCTCTGTCTCACTCTCTCCCGTCTCCCTTCCTTCACATTATCTTTCTCTCTCCCCGCTATAATCACGTATGAATTCTCATCCACCTGGAGTGCTGAATTTGAGTCAGAGGTGGAGTACAACTTAGAGATGGAGTACAACTCCCACACATTACAAATGGACAAACTGAGGCCCAGAAAGTTTCCCCAAAGGGTTCAGATTTCTACTCCAGCTTTTGCTGTTTCCTTTCCTGCCTGCCCAACTCCCTCCTGCCCTCACATGCCTCACATGAACAGCCATCTGGCTCTGGCTGCAGTCAGAGGGATCTTCCAAAAACACTCACCTTGATGAGGGGGCAGGAGGCTAGCTGAGGACAGGCAGAAGCTGACACCCCACAACCCCCCCCCCCCCCCCCCCGGCCTTGGGATCTCTGTGACATTCCTCAGGCTCTCCTGGCTGCCCTAAAGGAAAAAAAAAACAAATAGTTAACTTACAGAGATCACAATCCTGCAAGATAGGCGTCTCCCTCAGTTTACAAAAGCCTTAGCAATTTACAAGAACAAAGCATTTCAATCAATTGTCTAGCTTCCAGAAAGGAAATGTAGATAACAATCAAATGTCCTTATAATCTACAGCCCATTGACAGATACCTGAAGCGGGCCAAGTGTAATGTTCCTCTAGGAAGCTCCCAACTATCTTACTGTTCAGGCCTTACTAGAAGGAAGGGCAACCTTCACTTGACAATGGCAAGGGCTCTGGTATCCTCTGTGAGTCTTTAACATACAAAAATCCTTTTGAAACCTCCCTTTTCCGTACCTCCCCCAATCCCCAAGTATATAATCAGCCACTCCTCAAGACCCCGGGGCAGCGCCTTTCTGCCCATGGGCCCTGTCCCCCTGCTTTCATAAACCACCATTTTGCACCAAAGTCATCTCAAGAATTCTTTCTTGGTCGTCGGCTCCGGACGCCACCCCACCGAACCTCACCTCTGTTCTAAAACCCCATCAACCCGATCAGTTCGCACTCTGCTTAACAAGCCTCCAAGGATCAAAACGCTGGTTTTGCTACCTTCTCAACCCTCCTCCAATGACAAGCCGAATCTTAGCCATGATGAGCCTTCTGACCCTATTCCCTGCTCTCACCCTGACTCGATTATTAGCTATTTTATCCCTCAGTCTCCGATCTTTCTGGTGCTCGCTCAGTCAGGCGCTCACAGCACCTCCCTCATCTCCAACTCCGCCGCCTCCCCGAGCCGACCGTGAGCTCCGTAATAACGGTGCCTGCGCCTGCCTCCTGCCCCACTGCGTCTCCCGCGTCTGGTGCTGCGTTCCACACCCGCCCCAGCCAGGTCACCGGCTCAGCGTTGGACGGACAAATGAAAGAACAAACGCTCCGGCAGAGGAAAGAACGTGATCCGAGCGGCGAGGAGTGCCGTCAAAACTGGGTGCAGGTGATAGCAAGCATTCCTGGGGGACTAGATTGGGGTGTTGGCAGAGGGTGGTCGGGATGTCCTCTCCGATCCCAAGCACCTGTCAGTGTCTGCGGCAGACGCACTTGGTGCCGTGCGGAGCCATTCCTCCGAGGCTTCTCGGCGTCGCAGTCCGACGGCAGCCACCCCCACCCCCACCCAACAGGAGCACCAACACGGCCTGTCCTGCACGGAATCTGCAGGGGCTCACGGCCCGAGGCCCCGGCGCCCAGGAGCCCCAGACAAGGACCATGGCTTAAGTGCCCCTAGTCCAGCCGGAACGATAAAAATCGCAGGCGTGCTCGGAGCGCAAGCCAGGCCACGACGAACGTGCGGAAGGAGCCCGGGCTTCACAGTGGGCCGCGGAGACACGGTGTCGGAGGCAGGGAAGGGAGAACGGCGGGCGGCCCCTGGGTCCCCGTTAAGACATTTGTCCCATTCTCCAGAAACGGGACAGAGTGCGGAGGCGAGCAAAGGTTCCGGGGCGAGAAGTGGTCTAACCTCAACGCCGCCTCAGAAAAGGGACGCAAGCGGCACAACGCTACAGCCCCGCTACCGCCCGCTGAGCCGGGGGCGTTGCAGGCCGCGGCCCGACGCCAGATCTCGCGAGCGAGCGAGATTCACGCGGGCAACATGTGGGCGGGGAGCGGCCGCAAGGCTTCCCCGCCCCCGAGCAAAGTCCCGCCCCCAAGGCCTCCCCGTTCCGGCCGCAGGGATTGGGCCCTGAGATCACGTGACCCGGGCGGGCTTCTGGGGCACGTGATCGCGCCGCCTCTCGGGCACCTGAACGCGGCGGCGGCGTTCTTGGCTTGCCCGCGGCGGGAGCGGGGCTGGAGCCGCGGCCCCGGCGCCGGAATTGGGGACGGCGGAGCTAGGGGGCTTCCCGCCGGAGCCGGCCACTGCACCGGGCCTAGGTAGGCCGGTCGGCCACTTGCTAAATGAAGAGCGCGTCCACTGGGCCTGCGTGGGGCAGCGTGGACGTGCGCCGCCGTGTGAGGCAGGGCGAGGGCCGGGAGGCGGGAGCCGCCGGTCTCAGAAGGCTGACCGCGCGTCAGGGTGTGGAGCAGAGCGGAGCCGTGGCCGTGGCCCGCTTCAGCCCAGGGCGGTGTGGCGGACCGCTCGGCTTGCCTCGTCGTACTGTTAAGACACATCTGAGTGCGTTTGAAAATGGGATGCGCTGTATTCAACAGTTCCTGAACCGGGCAGCCTCCCATCCAGCAAGTAGGAAGGAGCTCTGAGGGGGCTGTAGAGAACGGAAGGCTTCTGTCGACTGAAGTGGGCCAAAAAAGGAAGTTCCTAGCAAAGAGTGGACTGTTCCAGGCGAGGTCACCTTCCTCTGGGGAAAGACAGGGATCTGTGCGGCAGACTACTTCCCTAAACGCTGACCAGGTAGTTCCAGATTGGTTAAATCGGCCACGTTCCAGGAGCCCGATGCGGGGCTCGAGCCCAGGACCCTGCGATCACGACCTGAGCCGAAGGCAGACGCTCAACCCACTGAGCCACCCAGGCGCCCCTTAACGTTACTAGGTCTTTACGGCAGCAGTGAGTGGGCAGTAGTGCTCCTGAGGCCCATAGACGGGGAGAGACTTTACTGAGGCGTCCCAGCCTGGAAGTGGGGGAGCCAGGGTTGAACCCAGGCATCAGCCTAACCAACCTGCAGACCGTCAGCCAGGTAGCTCTTGCGCCCTGAGAAGCGAGGGTGGGTGAGCCAAGAGGAGCACCCCCCTCCATGCCATTTGGAGTCACCCAAACCCTTACGACACTCCCTTTACCCACTGCTTTTTGCTCAAGGTACTGGTGACCCTGGAGGTTGGAGCCAGCTGCTTCCCAGGCTCCCTTCCTGATTGGGGCAGAACTGTCTGGTGTCTTGAGCCCAGTATACGAGGGACAGGAGGGTCTCCGGCAGAGCCGGGAAAAGAGGAGAAGCAGTGGGAGTGAGGAGCCTAGAAGCCCGAACTCGAAGAGGGGGGGCGGGGAGAATACGCAAGGCCCCAGGAGAATCACCTGCAGCTTAATTCATTCAATTCAGCAAGTACCTATCAAAACATCTGCTGCTCCCAGGCACTTCTCTAGGTGCTAGGGATCTAGCATTAAGCAAAAGAGGTAGAGAAGCAAAAGAGGTAGAGGGCGCCTGGGTGGCTCAGTCGTTAAGCGTCTGCCTTCAGCTCAGGTCATGATCCCAGGGTCCTGGGATCGAGCCCCGCATCAGGCTCCCTGCTCGGCGGGGAGCATGCTTCTCCCTCCCCCACTCCCCCTGCTTGTGTTCCCTCTTTCACTGTGTCTCTCTCTGTCAAATAGATAAATAAAATCTTAAAAAAAAAAAAAAAAGTAGAAATCCTTGCCCTTCCAGAACTTACCTTCTAGTGCAGGAGAGAGACCCATAAACAAGATAACATTCATACTGTGTTAGAAGTGATGCGATCTACTGGGGGGAAAAAACAAAACCGTCGAAGCATCTAGGAGGTGAGAGCATGTATATAAGGGGCAGGGAAGGCCTTACCGAGAAGGGGACTTTGAAAGAAGTCAGGGAAGGGCATCCTGGCAGAGGGCACAGCACGTGCAAGGGACCTGAGGTGGGTGGGCTCCTCAGCGGAGTGAGTGGGGGTTTGAGGATAGGTGATAGTCAAAGAGATAACAGGTGGCTACGAAAAGGACTTGGAATTTTAACCTAGTGAAATACGGCTATTGTGGGGTTTTAAGACAGCCCCCACCCCCGACAGGAGCTGCTTTGCTCTTCTTACCAAGCTGGCTACTAGCGCCCCCCCTTCCGGCCCCGCCCAGAGGTCAGAAGGCAGTATGCGCTCTGTTCCCAGCCACACTGGCATCTCTGTCTTTGCCCAGGACGGGGCAGCAGCCCTCTTCCCCTTGATTCTCCCATCCCTGATCCCCACTCTAGGCTGTGGAGTGGTCCCATCTTCCTCTATATGGTTTATGGCCCAGGTCTCTTGAGTTCTGAGGCTGCCACATAGGGTGGCCAGTGAGAGTGAAAAAAATCTCTATGTAGTGTGCTCTAACAGTGCCCAGACCTGTGCTCTCAGAGGCTCCCTGGTGACGGTTCAGGCCAGAGGTTGCAGGAGGCCTATGCTGACCCTCCAGAAGGGACTCAGGCCCTGTCCTGAGGGCCCCACCTGCCACTCATGTCCCCAGCCCTGAAATAGGACTGTCTTTCCATCATCAACCCCCGTATCTGGAAAGTCTGGCACTCCGGGTCTCAAAAGGCTTGTGGTCTGGGAGCATGATTAGGGTGCTGGAGCCACAGGCCTGGAGATGCGATTTTCACAGCACAGGGAGGGGCCTGCAGCTGGACAGACTGAGCATGGCCACCTCACCGCCTTTCCCCAGTCCCAGAGTCGCCCGCCAGCCCCATTAGGACATCTGGTCCTCAAGAAGCGGGGCTCAGGGGCGCCTGGGTGGCTCAGTTGGTTAAGCGACTGCCTTCGGCTCGGGTCATGATCCTGGAGTCCCGGGATCGAGTCCTGCATCGGGCTCCCTGCTCAGCGGGGAGTCTGCTTCTCCCTCTGACCCTCTTCCCTCTCGTGCTCTCTATCTCTCATTCTCTCTCTCTCTCTCAAATAAATAAATAAAATCTTTAAAAAAAAAAAAGCGGGGCTCACTGGCAGGGCGGTCATCACAACATCCCTTGCCTCACTTTCTCTGTTTTTGTTTTTTAAGATTTTATTTATCTGACAGAGACACAGAGAGAGGGAACACAAGTAGGGGGAGTGGGAGAGGGAGAAGCGGGCTTCAGATCATGACCTGAGCCAAAGGCAGACACTTAAATGACTGAGCCATCCAGGCACTCCGTCACTTTCTCTGTTTTCATAGACTTTTTTTTTTTGAAACAATGTTAGATTTACAGAAAAATTGAGAGTACAGGGTGCTCTTATGCCCCCTCTCACACAGACACACACACACAGTTTGCCTTACTAGTAACACATTGGTCTGGTACATTTGCTACAATTGGGGAAACAATATTGATACATTTTTTATTTTTATTTTTTTAAGTTTTAAATTTTTTTAAAGATTTTATTCATTAGAGGGAGAGAGAGCACAAGCAGGGCAGGGGCAATGAGAGAGGGAGAAGTAGGCTCCTTGCCAAGCAAAGAGCCCAACGTGGGGCTCAATCCCAGGACGCTGGGATCACAACCTGAGCTGAAGGGAGCACTTAACCAACTGACCACCCAGGTGCCCCTTGATACATTTTTATTTATTTATTTATTTTTAGGATTTTATTTATTTGACAGAGATAGCAAGAGCAGGAACACAAGCAGGGGGAGTGGGAGAGGGAGAAGCAGGCCTCCCACGGAGCAGGGAGCCCGATGCGGGACTCGACCCCAGGACCCTGGGAACGTGACCTGAGCGGAAGGCAGAGGCTTAACGACTGAGCCACCCAGGCGCCCCGATACGTTTTTTTTAAAGATTTATTTATTTAGAGAACCCCAAGCGGACTCCCCACTGAGCACAGAGCCCGACACAGGGCTCGATCTCATGACCCTGAGAACACGACTTGAGCTGAAATCAAGAGTCAGAATCAACTGACTGAGCCACCCAGACGCCCCTTGATACATTATTAAGTAGAGTCCATAGTTCAGATTTTCTTACTTTTTCCTTAATTTTCCTGGGCCAGGATCCCATCACGTGTAGTTGTCCACCTCACTTTTTTCGGAAGGCGCCATTTTGAGAGAGGAGGTTAAAGCAGCACATAACTGCTTACCTTTGCCTTGGCTTTAAGTCTGAGTAAACGCTGGGGATGGGGCTGCCGCTTGGGGCTGCGTTTTGGAGTTCTGCTCGACAGGTGACAGCTGAGTGGGGCGCAGGGTCCTTGCATGAGGCAGGACACTGAGGGGGGAGCTTCACCCTCCAGAGTGTCCCTTGTCAGAACCGCCCCTCGGGTTGGGGGTGGCGGGGAGTTACGGTTTAATGGGTAGCAAATTTCTCTTTGGGATGATGAAGACATCCTGGACATGGGCGGTGGTGGTGGCTGCAGATTTACAAATATCCTTAATGCCCCTAATTGCACACTTCAACATGGCTAAAATCACGGGGAGTTTTATGTATTTTTCACCACACTTTTTTTTTTTAAGCAAAGAAATTAAGATGCAATTTTTTTGAAGATTTATTTATTTATTTGACAGAGCACAAGCAGGCAGAGCTGCAGGCAGAGGGAGAGGGAGAAGCAGGCTCCCCGCTGAGCAGAGGGCCCGATGTAGGACTCCATCCCAGGAGCCTGGGACCATGACCCGAGCCAAAGGCAGATGCTTAACCTGCTGAGCCACCCAGGCGCCCCTTAAGATGCAATTTAAACAAGATTTCTGGTACTCCCTTTGGCAGCATGTATACTAAACAAGATTTCTGCTCTTTGCTCTTCAACAAAGGAAACCTGTCTATTTCAAAACAAAATAAAACTGCCCCTTGGAGCTCTTATGTTCTTCTCCTAGTAAGTTTCCTCCACAGACCTGGGATCAGCACCGTCACCATTACTGTTATTAATTATAATACCATTAGTAGGGCTGCCTGTGATTGATCACTCACTGTGCTGGTAGCTTTACCACTTGATCTCATTTGCTCCTCACACAGCCCCAGGGCCGGTATGCTCAGTAGCCTTATTTAAAGAAGGGGAACTTAGCACAGAGAGGTTAAGGGACTCACCCAAGGTCACGAGCCGGTGGTGGCAGTGCCAGGATCCTATCAGAGCCAGGCCTTGCTCACCCCTCACTGCAGGGCCAGCAAAGCAGCCCGAACTCCTCCAAAACCATCTTCGTAACAGAGATGTGTCCTTTGACAGGCCAGGAGTTGAGGCTGGTGTATGGATGCAGAATACTCCTGGTCAAAATGAGGATGAGCAAGAGGAGGAGCTAGTCGCCTTCTTAAGAAAAAAAAACAACCACCCCCCCCCCCCCTCAGTAATGGCCATGTTTATTAAACACACGGCTCTGTGTTCTAGGGTAGTGTTCTCCAAGTATCACCATAGATCTCTAGCCCCCAGGAGCCGAGCTTTGATGTTCCCCCCTAAAAGAGCCCCATAGCCAAGTAACTTGGGAAACGTCGCACCTTCCCCTTCCTCCAAAGATTCGAAGGACGTTTAAGAGGCTCTGCAAAGCCCCGTCATGAAGAAACTGGTTAAGCTTTGTCTAACCCAGTGATTCCTGAACTTATTTGACCCCAGCCGCCCATTTTTAATACAAGACTCATTGATAGGGGCACCTGGTGGCTCAGTCGCTAGAGCATGTGACTCTTGATCCTACGGTTGTGAGTTCAAGCCCCACGTTGGGCAAGGGGCCTACTTTAAAAAGCAAACAAAAACAAAACAAAACAAAACAAAAAAACACTGACAGCCCCAGGCTGTGCACGGCTGTCTATACCAGGCTGGGCAGCGTGCTTCTAAGCACAGGGTCTGGCTTTTTTTTTTTTTTTTTGTCTTCACTGTAGGTGAGGAATGGAAGTGCAGGAGGTTCGATGTCTTACCTGCGGGGTCCTCTACTCGCTCAACTTAGAAAATAAATACTAGGGGCGCCTGACTGGCTCAGTCAGTAAAGCATGCGACTCTTGATCTCAGTTTCATGAGTTCAAGCCTCACATTGAGTGTAGAGTTTACTTAAAAATTAAATCTTAAAAAATATTTTATTTTATGTCTTATCCCTTTGAGACTGAAGAAGGGCTTTGTCTTGTCAATAAAAACGTAGACGTGTTCCCCTACCCCCATGGTGAAAGTGACCATTTCACTGAATCAAACAAAGTCCTAACCTAACAGGATGCTGTGTCCTGTGCTTTGCACCTCACCCGACCCAGGGCACTCTGCTGGAAACTTTGGGTTGTCTCTGTAAAATGTTTACATTCTAAGAGTTTCTTTTTCTTCCAAGTAAACACTTGTATGCATAACCTGAGCAGGTTTTTTGGATGGACGTGTGGTTGCTTTAGGCCAGCAATAGGCTTCCCTCAGCAAGAAGGAAGGAGATTCAGCCTCTGCCCATCCCGCAGTCCTGGAATGAAAGATCTTATGGAACTTTTTAAATAGATTTTGTTTATTTGAGAGAGAGATAGGGAGAGAGAGCAGAGAGCCTAATGCGGGGCTCAATCCCAGGACTGTGGGGTCATGACCGAAGCCGAAGGCAGACACTCAACCAACTGAGCCCCCCAGGCGCCCCAGATCTTATGGAATTAAATGAAATTGAATAAATATCCACCAGAGCCTATTCAGTTTCTGGCCCAGCACTGCCCTGCCTGGCAGGGAGGGGAGAGTTGGCTAGGGCAGCAGGCAGCTGCAGAACCCTGGGCGGGGG
>NW_027397070.1:70204114-70205303 GCF_003265705.2 Callorhinus ursinus
TTTTTTTTTTTTTTTTTGTCTTCACTGTAGGTGAGGAATGGAAGTGCAGGAGGTTCGATGTCTTACCTGCGGGGTCCTCTACTCGCTCAACTTAGAAAATAAATACTAGGGGCGCCTGACTGGCTCAGTCAGTAAAGCATGCGACTCTTGATCTCAGTTTCATGAGTTCAAGCCTCACATTGAGTGTAGAGTTTACTTAAAAATTAAATCTTAAAAAATAAACACTAGAGTGTTCAATATAGAGAAACACCAACCGATAACAAACTTAAAAAGAGGGAGTGACTCGGTTGGTTAAGCATCTGCCTTCAGCTTGGGTCATTATCCCGGGGTCCTGGGATCCAGCCTCATGTCGGGCTCCCTGCTCAGCGGGGAGCCTGCTTCTCCCTCTCTTGCTCCCCCTGCTTGTGTACTCTCTCTCTCTCTCTTTCTCTGTCAAATAAATAAAATCTTTAAAAAAAAACGTAAAGGCTTGACGGGCAGTGCCAGGAGATCGTAATAAAGAAAATTATAACATTTTCTGATAAACCATTTTATTTTATGTCTTATCCCTTTGAGACTGAAGAAGGGCTTTGTCTTGTCAATAAAAACGTAGACGTGTTCCCCTACCCCCATGGTGAAAGTGACCATTTCACTGAATCAAACAAAGTCCTAACCTAACAGGATGCTGTGTCCTGTGCTTTGCACCTCACCCGACCCAGGGCACTCTGCTGGAAACTTTGGGTTGTCTCTGTAAAATGTTTACATTCTAAGAGTTTCTTTTTCTTCCAAGTAAACACTTGTATGCATAACCTGAGCAGGTTTTTTGGATGGACGTGTGGTTGCTTTAGGCCAGCAATAGGCTTCCCTCAGCAAGAAGGAAGGAGATTCAGCCTCTGCCCATCCCGCAGTCCTGGAATGAAAGATCTTATGGAACTTTTTAAACAGATTTTGTTTATTTGAGAGAGAGATAGGGAGAGAGAGCAGAGAGCCTAATGCGGGGCTCAATCCCAGGACTGTGGGGTCATGACCGAAGCTGAAGGCAGACACTCAACCAACTGAGCCCCCCAGGCGCCCCAGATCTTATGGAATTAAATGAAATTGAATAAATATCCACCAGAGCCTATTCAGTTTCTGGCCCAGCACTGCCCTGCCTGGCAGGGAGGGGAGAGTTGGCTAGGGCAGCAGGCAGCTGCAGAACCCTGGGCGGGGG
>NW_027397070.1:70205403-70228957 GCF_003265705.2 Callorhinus ursinus
CGTTGAGAGGAGGACCAGGACCCGGAGCCCTCGCCTTTGGGAGCATCACGGGCTGAGACCCGCAATTACACCGACTAGCCACTAGGGGTCAGGCCGCCTCTGGCTTGTACTCTGTCCCAGCAGCCTGACAGCATCCCCTGTTTTTCAGGGATCGCTGAGCACCCTCTGAGATCACGGTTTGCACCATGCTGCACTGGGGACTGGGAAAATGACAGACCAGTACCCAGCCCACGCCCTTCTGGTGGGTAAAAGTCTCTAGGCACGGGCAGTATCTGAGTTTGAACCCCTGCTCCACCTCTTGTTACCGATGAGACCGGAAGCAATTACTTCTGCTCTGAACCTGCTACCTCCACATCCTCAAACTGCGGTGGTAATAACCTGCCTCGCTAGTGCTGTGAATGTAGCCGTTCAGACGAGCCAGCTCCTCGAAGTGGTGCCACTGCGCAGTCATCCCAGGCCTGAGTCTCCAGCCACAGACTCGGGGGTGTGGGCAAGCCCACTGACTCCATTTTCTGTAACCGCCTCATTTCTGACCCAAGACCTCATTCCCCGATTGCATGGGCACCAGTTTTGGAGTTCTGCCCCCTTCCTAAGTCAGGACTCCTTCAGGGATAGGGCCCTGTGGGGGAGCCTGCTGCCCCGGGTTAGCTGTCCACACCGATCGTGGCAGCCCCCTGGTCCCAGCCCTCCAGCCCCGCTGTGGGCCCCTTTGCCCAGCCTGCCTGGGGTCCTGTCACCTGGGTGCCACACCTCTCTTCCTTTGCTCTCTGGGGACTGGAGGCAGCAGGCCCAGAACCCCCTCACCTGCCTCTCCTCGCCCCAGACCAGGGGACTCTCCCTGTGGTCCAAGAGGCTTTGTCGACCCTGCTTCTCCAGGACACCTTGCCCACAAGGGAGACATCACTTCAGCCATCCCTCCGCCATTCCCCTTTGTTCTCCTAAGGGCTTGGGCTTTTGGAAAAAAACAAAGTCCAAAAGACCCATAGGCACCTTCTGCTTCAGTCCTGGAGAAACGGGCCCCGCAACCAGCTGCTCCTTGAATAAAGAGAAGGAAAAGCAAGATGGGGTGGGGAAGCAGATTTCAATATAGGCAGTCCCTGCTCTGCACGGTTCCAATATGCACAAATTTTCATTAACACAGTATAGTAAAATAACAGCAGTCCCCCAATTGCACAGTTCCAGTACCTGTCACCCTGTGTATTAACAGTAACTGCACCGGGTACAAACTGCGGTGAGCTCTCCAGCCTGCAAATCACTACCTACATGACAGCCATGTGTCATCATCAGTGACCATCTGGCGCTTCTCTCGAAGTCCATGTGTCACCGGTCACCGCGCACGTTACTCAGTTCCCGCGCAGCCAGCAGTCGGTAGCTGCACCGCCTTCTGTGATGAATACATTTGCTATTTTGCAAAAGTGCATCCGTGAAGCCGGGACTTGGCCAGCAAAGGTGAGAGCGGCGAGGAGCAGGAAGTGTTAACCCTGGAGGTCACACTAGGATGCACCAGCAGTGGGGTCCCAGAGGGCTGCAGAGGGGCGGGGATGCGAGCAGCCAGAGGAGCCTGGCGAGGCCGAATCTGGAAGGACCATGTCCCGAGGCCGAAATCTACCACCTTAACCACTTCCAAGTGTCTGGTTCTGTGGCATCGTGTACATTCACACTGTCGAACAAACAGGAACTGCTCCACAAACTTGTGCATCGACGTTGTGCAGACTGATGCTCATCTCCTCTGGGTCGTTCCAATTTTAGTATCTGTGCTGCTTTTGAACAAAGAAATAAGCACTATCACTCTCAATGTTTCTGATATTTTAAGATAAGAGTGTTCTACATAAATATTCATTTTACTATTTTTTAAAAAGATTTATTTATTTATTTGAGAGAGAGCATGAGCCAGGGAAGGAGCAGAGGGAGAGGGAGAAGCAGACTCCCCGCTGAGCAGGGAGCCCAACGCGGGACTCAATCCCAGGATACTAGGATCATGACCTGAGCTGAAGGCAGCCGCTTAACCAACTGAGCCACCCACGTGCCCTAGTTTTACTATTTTTATTTGCCTATGTATTTGTAACCAATAAGAAAGTTTTTAACATTTGGGAGATCATAGGACAATCACACTGACAGATTTTTTTTTCTCTCCACGTGTCCATTTAAAAACTATTTTTATTGAGATAAAATTCATATAACATAAAATTCACCACTTTAACCATTTTTAAAATGTGTGATTCAGTGGTTTCCAGTGTATTCACAATGTCCTGCAACTATCAAGATTGGTTTGCATGGGGTCGCCTGGGTGGCTCAGTTGGTTGAGTGCCCCACTCTTGGTTTCAGCTCAGGTCATGATCTTGAAGTCGTGGGATTGAGCCCTGTGTTGGTCCCTTGTTTCAGATTCTTTCTCCCTCTCCTCCCCCTCTACCCTTTCCCCTCTGCCTCTCCTGACTCAAGCACACTCTATCTAAAATAATAAATAAATATGATCTTTAAAAAATATATCGTTTTGCATAATTTCAACTTGCAGAATTATTTTTACTGTCCCGTGCCTCTCTCCCAGCTCCTGGTGGCTGCCGGCAATGTTTTGCATCCTTGCCAAAAGGTGCACCCAATCTCCGCCTCCATCCTCACCTGGCGCTCTCCCTGTGTGGGTCTATGTGTCTGGGTCCACATTTCCCTCTTTTGTGAAGACACCAGTCATTGGATTTAGGGCCCACTCTCAACCAGAATCAATGACCTAATCTCAACTTGATGACATCAGCAAAGACCAATGTCCAAGGTAGGTCCCATTCACAAGTACCAGGGGGTAGGACTTGAACATGCCTTTTGGAGGACAGACCTCCCAAATCCCCAGATATCCCAGCAAGGACTCTTCATGAGGATTCACTGAAAACTTTGTATTTGTGCCCCCTCTTCTCACAGTCTTGAGGAAATGAAGGAATGCATTATGGCTGCCGTTTTGATCATGAACGGAGAGAAACTGCAAAGGCCTGAATTAGACCAGGGATTGACGTGTGGGTGTGACACACTGGGCAGTTAGTGCATGTTTATAATATTACAGAAATAAGCTGTGACAATTTCTTTGCAATTATGCTTTGATGCGTTTGTAACTTACTTGCTGAATAATACTTTTTTTTTTTTTTTTTTTAGTTCTAGTCTTTTAGAATCACCTTGTAATTCACCTGGAGAAAACAAAAGGCCTCTATTTATTTACTCACACCCCAAGATTTATTCCACACCCATAGCAAGCAAGATGCAGTTCCAAGCACAGACACACTAAGATTTGCCATTACCAAGAGAAAGTCCTTGATCTCATGGGGTCACGTTCTAGTCGGGGGCACAGACCACGAGTGAGAAGCACAGATTAAGTATTGTGCAGAGAAACATGCTCTGAAGACAATAAAGTGATAAATAAAGGGGAGAATGGTGGGGAAGTTGGTTGAGGTCCCCTCTAGAGGGTCACACTTGAGCAGAGGGCTGATGAAGAGAAGGAGTGAACCCTTTAGGACTCTGGAGGGAGAGCATTCTAGAACAAGGGAAAGACCCTCGGGCTGAGGCATCTTGCTGTCACTAGGGACAATAAGTCAGCATGTCAAGGTGGACAGAGGGAGTAATGGGTTTGGAGGCAAGCCAAGGACCAGACCACTCAGGGTCCGAGTGGGCAAGCCAAGGACCAGACCACTCAGGGTCCGAGTGGGCAAGCCAAGGACCAGAYCACTCAGGGTCCGAGTGGGCAAGCCAAGGACCATTCTCCGTCTAAGAGGGATGTGAAGCCACAGAGAACTGATCACTCTGGCCTATGTTTATAGAGACCGTTCCCCTTGGGCCTGCAGGCAGCTCTCAAGCAGCCCAGGTGAGGGCCAGTAGGTTGTCAGATAGGATTTTTAAAAAGCAAAAACCAACTATGCGCTGCCTGTAAGAAATCCACTTTAAATACAAAGGCCCCAGTAAGTTAAAAATAAAGAGTGGGAAACGATAGACCGCTCCAACACTGATCCAAGGAAAGCCAGAGTGGCTATGCCAAAATCAAAGTAAATTGTAGGGCAAATAACACCACTAGGAATAGAGGGACATTTCAACATGATAAAGGGGTCAATTCATGAAAAAGACACAATAACGCCGTATGTTTATGCATGTCATCGCAGAGCTTCAAATTCATGAAGCAAAAATGGACAGAAGCACAGGAGCAAGACAAGTGCACAATTGTAATCGGCATTTCAACACCTCTCTCAAGAATTCATAGAACAGGGGCGCCTGGGTGGCTCAGATGGTTAAGCGTCTGCCTTCAGCTCGGGTCATGATCCCAGGGTCCTGGGATCAAGTCCCGCATCGGGCTCCCTGCTCCTTGGGAGCCTGCTTCTCCCTCTGCCTCTCTCTCTCTCTCTCTGTCTCTCATGAATAAATAAATAAAATCTTTAAATAAAAAATTTAAAAAAAAAGAATTCATAGAACAGGGGCGCCTGGGTGGCTCAGTCGGTTAAGGTTCAGTCGGTTAACCTGCCTTCAGCTCAGGTCATGATCTCAGGGTCCTGGCTCAGCGGGGAGCCCTGCTTCCCCCTGTCCCTCCCCCTCTCCCTCTGCCTCCTTTTCCTCTGCCTGCCATTCCCCCTGCTTGTACTCTGCTCGTACTCTCTTTCTCTGTCAAATGAATAAATAAAATCTTTAAAAAAAAAAAAAAAGAGTGCATAGAACAAGTAGATAGAAGATCAGTAAGGATTTAGAAGACCTGAATAACACTTTTAACCAACTTGGCCTAATTGGCATATCCTGGAACACTCCACTCAACAGCAGCAGAATGTAGCCCCTAAGGTCGGGAGATATCAGTGTATATAAATGTGTGTTGAATATCATGGGGCCAGAGGAGGTCACCTGGGCAGTGTGGTTAGAACACAAAAGCGGGCTGAAGACTGTGCATTGGGCCAAACTTTAGGGGTAGGGAAGAGGAGGGGGGTCCAGCAAAGGAGGTGGGGGGGTGGCTTGAGGAGGGCCAGGTGAAGGAAACACTGAAAGGGGATAGGGCCCCGCCCTGTCAAGCCACCCAGCAATCCAGCAAGATGAGAACTGAGGACTGATCACTGGATTTGGCCACGTGGAGGCCACGGTGACTTGGACATGAGCACTTGCCCAGGGATGTGGGGTAGTGCCTGATCATTACGTTCAAGATAGGGTGCGTGGCTGTCCCCACCCACAATCATTTTCAAGACACTTTGCTGAAAAAGGCAGCAAAGAGATGGAGAGGAGCAGGCAGGCACTATGGCAGGGTTTTCTTTCCTTTTAAAGAAGGGATGCATTCGAGCAGGTTGGGCACCGCAGGGAAGGATCCAGGAGGGAGAGGAAAATATCTGGGAGCCAGGGGAGAATTCAGAGGTGATGTCCATGAGAAAGGATGGGGCCCGGTGCGCGCAGGGAGCCGTGGCCTTGGTGGGGGACACAGGTTGTTCTTAGGTGAGAGAAGGGGCAGGGTACCTCCAGAGAGGAGCGCCCAGGGCAGCGGCAGGGGTCTCCGAGGGCCTGTGGGCAGGAGTGACCCGTAATTGTCTGTCCTTAGACACAAACTTCTCTAACCTCCCCAGTGAGTGGTGGGATGCAGGCCGGGCCACAGGCTGGCATTCCCCTCTGGTCACTCCCATTGCTCGCCCTGGGGCCACGGGCAAGGGATCTGGGTGACCTTGGGAACGGGAGCGCCACGGGCTGGGGAGGGGCCTCCTGGCGCGCGACGGCCCGCGGCTCGCGCGTGTCCTCCTCCGTGTCACTAGGGGGCGCCAAGAGACCGTTCTGCTCAGTTGGGGCGCTGCCCCTACGCTCCCCCCGGCCACGCCCAGCGCTACTCGCAGCCTCCAGGAACCCGACCTGGCTCCAGCCTCACCCTGAGGCCCCCTGGACCGAACCGGGACGGAAAGGGGGTGGGTCCCGAGACGAGCTCATCGGAAAGCACCCCCTCCCCCGTGAGCGAAGAGCAGGGCCAGTCCGCGCGGGCAGCCGAACGGCGGGGCCCGCCTGGCTTGAAGCGGCTGGAAGGTCAGAATCCAAAATGTGCCCTGTGGACTGGCGGAGGCTGCTACGACCGCCAGCACACGGTTCCCTGACGTTCGTCCCACAGCCCAAGTTAACCAAGCACCAGCGTTGGGCTGGGCCCCGCTGCCTTCCTCAAGGAATGAGCCCTTGGGATTAAAGAGTGATTGAATGAATGAATGAATGAATGGGCAAGTCCAGTATGCTATACGGAGGGAGAGGAGGGGCGATCCCAGGCGCAGAGCCTGAAGGTGCAGGGCCAGCCAGGCTTCTGTCCAGGGGCTCGGTGCCACCCCAGGGTCTGGAGACTGAGAGGCAGGGTGGGGATGGTACTGAGCCCCCAGCTCGGAATTGAAGAGCCATCCAGTGCAGTACCTTAAAGAGAGGGGTGGGGAATGGACGCGATCTCCTCTGTGTGGACAGTTCACCGATATCTGATAAAAATACAAGCCGCCTAGCAGCCACTGTCATCCCCCATTACCTTGGAACGAACTCTCTTTCCAACACGCACCTCCCCCACATCCCATGCTGCCCCCTGCCAATGGAAGCCCCTTCTACTGTGGACAGGGGAAAGCTGAGATGCCTAAAGGAGCAAGGGGTGGGAGAGGCCTGGTTTGGGTGAAGGCCCCCCCCCCGCTCCCCCCAGGGGCAGCTTGGAGGACGATGGGGGGGTGGGCAGAGTCCTGAGCCAGGAGGCCAAAGGGGCATCTCACAAGAGATCTCCCCTTGCAGCCCCAGGGAAGTCTAGCCAGCCAGGGAATAAGAAATTTAGAGTGCTTAGCACCTGGGTACAGTGAGCAGTCAATCAACATTGACCATTCTTAGGTGTTGAACACAGCAAACATCTTTATAAGACAGAAATGCAAGCACTTTGGGTCAATGTATGAATCCTTGTAGATTGTCCAGATTTTTTCGATTTCCATCCTCTTAGAAATAACACTTTTAATTTTGAGCCTATATACAGAGCTGCAAAACCAAAGCCGGCCCCTCTGCTGCTGTGGCTCAGGGCCAGGTTGCAGAGTCTCTTGGATGCCCAAGTGGCTGCATCTCCTGGGCTGTCCTGAACGGTGCTGACTCATGGTGCAGGCTACAAGCAGCCTCTCTCCATCTGCCAGGTCGCTGCTGGGTTTCTGGGTCTCAGATGGTGTGTGGTCAATTCAGAGTTCACTAACCTGCACCTAAAAGATTTCCCTCTTCATCCCTGTTCCTACACCAAAGGACATGACAGAGGTGGGGGGTGCTCAGCAGAGTGCTTAGTGCTGAGTGAGCATTCAGTGTTAGCTGTTGGTGGTGTTATTATTCATTACCATTGTGATCACAACACAAACTCATTGCCGTTGCTTTATTTTTTTTTCCTGGAAGGTTATTTAGATCTGTTTTGGGCATATCACATGAGGGTGAACTGATGGAGGGCAGGAGGATGGGGTATTAATCTGTCCCCTCTTCCATGAGCTCCTCCTTAAAGACAAGAATCATCTGATTAGTTTCTGTGTTCCAGCAGCCCCTGGGCCTTGGCACTGGGTAATTGAGCAAGGATAGGCATATTGTATGTTTCCCAGTTTTCCAAAGATGATTTGGGAGAATCAAATCATCCCATCACCATCCTACCAATCAGGACTCAGCTCTGTGACTGTGCACTTTGATATAAAAATAACGCCTTTGGCTTCCATTCCTCCACCCAATTTAAAGAAGCAAGTTATGAGTTTGAATTTTCAAAGGCCAATTCATGCTCCTTAAAAGAAACTGTCACCTCTAAACCAAGAATGTGGACAGCCTGGACTCCCACCCTTATGTCGTCTCAGCGTAAGGGAGGAGATCCAGGTGGATGGGAGCTGGGAGGAGCTTTAGTCGGCAGGCATCTCAGCCCCTGCCTTGTGCAGCCCCAGATGCTGAGGCCCATGGAATGACAGTGCCAACCCCCGCTACTAGCAGAGCATCACTGTTCTAGATAGATGCTCTCACCTAGGTCTCCCACTAGGTCATCATAGCATCCCAGGGGGAATTACTTCGTCATTAGCAGCCAGCACCTACAACAACTTGGCTTTATCCCACCGTTCAGTTGGGTGTCATCTCCTGGCTTTACCTGACACGGCCTCTGCAGTCAGAGCTCCAGCCGCAACCTTCAGGCCCCTCTGTCTTTGTAAAAGCTAGTTCCTCTGCTGGGACTGTCCCCTTCCCAACCTCCCCTCTTTCCAGACTAGCAATGTGGCACGCCCCTCATGTCCTGCCCCTCTGAAAAACGTTCTCACTCTTCACGTGTATATCTGATAACACATATGTCACGACTATCTTTTAGCACTCAACACACTGTAGTCATTCATTCGTTCATCGCAATAATACCGGTTAAATGCTTAGAGCAATGTCGGTCACACGCTAACTGCTCGAAAAAATAAACGTTAGCTCTCCTCACTAACACCATTCATTCATTCATTCAATATTCATGGAGTGTCTCAGGCTCTGTGCTGTTCGGCCAGAGCAGCGAACAAGACAGCTGTAGTCCCCGACCACCCTACACCGCCCACGCGCCCAGTCAAGTTCCCACCTTTAGGGTTTGCGCTGCGGGGAAACGCGGGGAAACGCGGGGAAACGCGGGGGCCCGCCCAGCGCTGGGACTACAGATCCCAAAAGGCAGCGCGGCGGCGTCCCCGGGGGCCCGCACGCGCGCATGCGCAACGTCGTGACGCCGCGGCGGCGAGCGGGCGCTAGTGGCTGAGGCGGCGGGCGCCGGGCGGCGGGCCGCGGGCGGGGCGGGGCGGGGCGGGGCGGGCTGGCGGGCGGCGGCCTTTAGGGCGGAGCCGGCGCCCGCTCCCTTCAGTCGGCCGCGGTTAGCGGACGCTCAGCTTCAGGTGCTCGTTTCTCTCGTTCCTCCGCTCGGCGCTCGCTCTCGTGCGGAGCCGCGGCCGCCTGCCCAGGGCTCCCTGCGGGTCCCCAGCGCAGCGCCATGTCGGAGCCGGGCGGCGGTGGCGGCGAGGACGGCTCGGCCGGCCTGGAGGTGTCGGCCGTACAGAACGTGGCCGACGTGTCGGTACTGCAGAAGCACCTGCGCAAGCTGGTGCCGCTGCTGCTGGAGGATGGCGGCGAGGCGCCGGCTGCGCTTGAGGCGGCGCTGGAGGAGAAGAGCGCCCTGGAGCAGATGCGCAAGTTCCTGTCGGACCCCCAGGTCCACACGGTCCTGGTGGAGCGCTCCACGCTCAAAGGTGCGGGGCCGGGCGCCGGGCGTTGGGGCTCCGGGCGGCCGGGTTCGGAGGGCTGGGGGCCGGGGGCGCGGGGGGCTGGACGCCAGGACGCTAGGACGTTAGGACGCTAGGACCGGAGCGGCCTCCGGGCTGCAGATGCCCTGCGGTATGGGTCCCCGGGGCCGCCCGGCGACGCCGGCGCCACACCCCCTGCCAGGCCAGAGCCCCGGGGGTGCCCCCTTCCGGGTCTCGGGGAACGAAGAGCGGGTGTCCCTGTCTTGCCGTCACCCACAACAATGGGATCGCTTTGTTTGCTCGGGCCTCAAGATGGCCGAGTTGGGTGGAGACAGCGTCTCCCGGGCTGAGCGCGGGCGGAGGCTGCATTCCGGCCTCCAATGTCACATGAGCTTTTCGGTTTCGATTTGTGTCCAGGCCGGGCCGTCCTCGGGAGGGATGTGTCAGGGGCCGACCCGCGGAGCTGTGCGCAGCCTGGGTGTAGGGGTCCGAGCTGGGGGGGAGCCCTGGCGGACGGGCGTCCTGGTCCTGCCCTGTGCAGACCCAGAAGCTGAGGCCCAGAGAATGACAAGGGCCGGCCCGGGCCGCGAGCAGAGCATCCCTGTTCTAGGTGGATGTGCGCCCCCAGGTCTGCCTCTTGGTCCTCACAGCGTCCTTGCTGTCTGGGTGTATTGCCGTATTTCACGCGCGAGCAAACAGGCTGAGGTGAAAGGACTCGCCCAAAGTCACCAGCTAATCCTGCTTCCTGGACCAGACTCAGCATCTCAGTGTCCAGTACTCTGCTGGGTTTCACTAATCATACCCTTATATTTGTGTAATACTTAGATGATCCTAATGGTGACCCTGTGATATTTGAATCTAGTTTACAGATTAGTTTTTTAAGATTTTATTTATTTGTCAGGGAGAGAGAGCGCACGCACAAGCTGGGGGAGCAGCAGGCAGAGGGAGAAGCAGGCTCCCCACTGACCAGGGAGCCCGATGTGGGGCCCAATCCCAGGACCCTGGGATCATGACCTGAGCCGAAGGCAGACGCTTAACCGACTGAGCCACCCAGACCTCCCTAGTTGACAGAATTTTTTTAAATAAATAAAAATAAAAAAAAGAGAGAGACTCGGGTTAGGCATCTACTTGGGGAGAGCGAGCAAAAGGTTTGCGTATTCCAACAGTCTCCTCAAATAGTGACCTTCCCAAAGCAAGGCTAGATTCATCTTGAGAACTGAGCTTGTCTTCGGGGAGAGTTTCTGGACTCTAGGACCGCTTGGTAGTTGATGGTGAGCGTATCTGACAGCACAGAATGGGTGTGGCACCGTCCATCTGGAAACCCAGGGGTGATGTCCAAGGACATTTTAACCTTAGAACTAAGGGATTGGTCATTGTCTGAAAATATTTGCCATCGAGCTTCTTATAATCACAAAAAAGCTGTACGGTTCTGTCAATAAGGGGATTTATACTGTCTGTCTCAACCCTCCCCTCCCACGTTTCTTTCTGATTGTTTGTTTCTTTCTGATAGTTTGTTTCTTTCAAAGGCCATTTCAGGAGATGCTTCATTGTAGCCTCTTTCTGTGAGAGGGTGAGAAGGTCAGAGTGTGCGAAAGAATATTTTTCTTAGACTCACACGGAATGTTCAAAGCAAATGAGCCATTCAGACATATTTAGGCTATTAATGTTGCTTAGGGTTTTCTGTTATGTTTGGGGTTATGTTTTCCAGCATGGAAACCATTAGTGTTAAAAAAAATTTTTTTAACCCACCTACTCTTTCAGAAAGAGAATGTATTTAGTCATGATAGAAAATTTAAAGTATACAGGTAAAGAAAAAAATCACGTGGAATCCTTTGACCTAGCTATAACCAGTGTCAGCATTTTGGAATCTGTCTTTCTGGTTATTTTTCAATGAGTGTGCATTATTTTGTTAAAATATATCTTAATCTCTGTTACTGTATTTTGAGTAGTTTGAACTTGGCTAATTCTTAATCATATTTTCATTGCACAGTTTATGTATTAAAATCGGTGATTTCTACCTTGGATCTCCGTTTCTTTTTATGGAAAAAAATTGTAAGTTTTGTTTTTGCTTTTAGGCTGCTCATCAATAATTGACTTTTCTCAAACGTTAGAACTGAACTTAGCTAAAATTATTAGGGGGAAGCCCTATTTCTGTAGTATGCTTTTTAGTGCAACTCATCTGTTTTCTTGATGGTACGTTTTCTTATTTCAGCAAAGCAAATGTCCAAGCATCCAGGTCTTGGCTCCATAATGACTTGCACTTTTGAACATTGACGAAGGAATGAGAGTGTCTAAAATTGAAATCCTACCTCATTCTGTATTTAAAAAATAAAAAAGTATTTCTAGCAATTCAGCCTGTCTGTAATTTATTTTTCACTTAAAAAGTTTGAAGAAAGACTGTATGGTTCCATCAGTCTTATTAGCATCCTGACTAAACTAGCATAATTTAATTAGACCTAAGTACAGACCCAGGTCACTTGATAGGAGGGTTTTCTTCTGGGTGATTTTTGAGTTAACTTTGGCTTTTGCACATTTAATCAAATGTGAACATCCAGTAGCTAGTTACAGTAAGAAGGTAGACTTGCTCTATAATGTGGAAAACAAATCTAAATTGTTTAAACTGAGTAAAGATTGTCAACAAGAAAGAAGTCATAATTTCGTGAACAAAGGAAATTGCTTTTATTTTATCCTCCCCCACTTTCTATGGAAAGAATTTTCCAAACACTTGTAATTGAATATAGAAGCATTTTTACCTGAAGATATATATGTGTGTGTGTGTGTGTGTATACACACACACACACACACACACACACAAAGAGTTTGAGAGCAGGAACACAAGCAGGGGAAGTGGGAGAGGGAGAAACAGGCTTTCTGCTGAGCAGGAGCCCAATGTGGGGCTCGATCCCAGGACCCTGGGACCATGACCCGAGCCAAAGGCAGATGCGAAGAACGACTGAACCACCCAGGCACCCCTGAAGCTATATATTTTTTTAACCACTCCAGCTAACTGTAAACTTTGTTAAAGTACAGTATTCCTTAAAGTGTAGAATAAAGATTGTGAATTTAGTGGTTTATTTTGATACTAAAGGATTGGAGAGTTGGTGGGCAGAGGAATGTTAGCTCCTCTGATCTGAAAAAGAGAAATCTCTTTCCTGTAATTTCTGGCCTGTAGAAAATTGTTTTCTTCATAGTGTTCTTCTAAAATTACAACCAGGGGCGCCTGGGTGGCTCAGTTGTTAAGTGTCTGCCTTCGGCTCAGGTCATGATCCCAGGGTCCTGGGATCAAGCCTTGCGTCAGGCTCCCTGCTCCTCGGGAAGCCCGCTTCTCCCTCTCCCACTCCACCTGCTTGTGTTCCCTCTCTCGCTATGTCTCTCTCTGTCAAATAAATAAATAAACTCTTTAAAAAATAAAATAAAATTACAGCCAGATAGGTGCTCATTGCTCATTAGGCATTTTACAGTTTTAATGATGTCCTGTAGCAGTTTTTACCTGAGGTGCATTTTTGGTTGGGTGGTAAAGATAGGAGCAGGTAAGAGATGCTCCAGCTTGCAGCTGGTGAAACTGGAGGTTCCAGGAGGGCTCTAGCTTATTAGTGACCAGGCTGGGATCGGGTGCTGTGGGTTTTTGTTTTTGTTTACATTTGGGTGTCTTAGCCTTAGTACTTTGTCTTTAAGACTGAAAATAATGGCTGCCTTTAGTCAATACTTATTCTAAGCTTGGGATTCTAGTTTTTCCTAAAATATATAATTTAGGGGGTTTTACCTCCTCTTCATTAGTGCAGAGATGGCTAGGGACTAGAATGTGAAAAAAAGTTAGAACTTTTTATAGTCCTTAACTTCTTAGAGATACAGCCGTGTGGAAGGTTTAATGGGGATTTTAAATATTATTTTTCTGAGGACTTAATTTCCCTAAAGGATGAAGAAATGATGACTAAAAAGTACACATTTCTGGCCTTTGCTTTTTCCCCAAAATGGTTAGTAAAATGGTTAATAAATTCACAGGAAGACTTCTCTGTGACACCGCACTGCCTGGATGCCTTAGGCCAGCAGTCCCTCAGCCTGGGTTCCTACTGTCCTATGCTGTCACACCGTAGGCAGGGCCCTGCACCCTTCGTAGGACAGACCAGTCTGCAGCTCGCTGGGTTTGAATATGCAGTGTAGCATAACAAATGACATTTATGGGCAGCAAAGGGAAAACTGTCATCACTGTTTTTAACAAAGTAAAGATGGAGGGAAATTGCTTGCCAGCATTGTAGCGTATTATGGGGGCTTTAACCCTCCCTTCCCGTTGCTAACGGTATTATGAATGGAAGTCTTCAGGTTGACGAGAAAACTCAGACTTTCTCACCATGCCCTGAGCCTCGTGCCAGAGCAGGGAGTGGTTGTGGCAAAGAAGTCGCAGCCCCCCAGAAAGAGGACAAAGGGGTGATGGGCGTGGGGGTGACAGGAAAAAGCACCAGATGCAAACATGTGAGAGAAAAGGGGGAGAACATCTATGATAGTGATCAACCAAAATAACGTGGCGTTCGTGTGTTTTGGATTTTAAGAGGAAAAGAGGATCAAAGAGAGGGAGAACCAGGAACGTGTAACAAGGACTTTGGTAGTTTGTGTGGGCCAGAGAGAGCAGCTGGCTGCCTTTGCTGGATGGCGAAGACACTTGCCGTGAGGCTGGGAGAGAGTGGGGCGGCGGGGGGGCAATGAGGGAAAGACCAAGGAGGCGGGGAGCTGGTGCTGGGTGGCCTCCTTTACCACTTTGCTGGCCCCCTCTTCCCGTTCATGTTCACCACACTTGGTGAAAGCCCCCCCCCCGGTCTCCCTGGGGGAGGAAGTCCGGGTCTTAAGGTAATTGAGTGCACATCTATTTTGTTTCACTAAGTGAGATGTAATGCTCACCTAATTCACAGTGTAATGATGCAAATCACTCTGGGTTTGAAATACATTCAGCTGGTCTTTAAATAGAAATTTACACAGATTGGTACTAAGTGACATTTTAAACATCTCTAGAAATTCAGTCAACTCTCAGAAGTTAACCAAAGAAATGTCCCCAGGTCACTAAATGTGTATCAGTGTGGCTCGCAGCAGAGGACCTGGCGAGGTGGCTCCACACTTTCTCTACCGGTACTTTGATTCTCGGAAGGTATTAACAGGCAGTGCACTAGTGGGCCGTTATGTATTAACCAGTAACCCAGTAACGTCAGCAGCAGAAGGAAAGGGATTCAAACTTGACTGAAAGCCGTATTGCCTGATAAAATATGCAGATTGTGTTAGCTATAAGCTTCTAAATATAGCAGGATTAATAGCTTCTTTGTTATTAAGAATTAACTATCAAGTGTCTTGCCTCCTCTGAGCAGTTAAAAAAAATGGTTCTGCAGAAGTAAAATGTCACACTATTATTATTTGGAAGATGTAATAATTTATAGGGGGGCAAAAAGGTTAAATTATTTGATGGCAGTTTATAAAACAATGACAGGTTCTTTCTACTAGGAATCAGACATACTCAGACTTCATTTGATCTCTTTTTATGGAGAATAAGCATTAAAAAACTAATGGGAAATGTATTCTGTAACTTCCATAAATACTATCATCAAAAGAAATTAGGGTTTTAACAAAGTGGTAGAGGATACCTATTGGATATCCTTGTCTGAGGATTGTGTCTTTGGGTGTTTCCCGAGCTCAGGCAGCGTTCTGCTGCATTGCAGTATTCCTGGTGCGGAGCTGGGAGCTGGGCGTTCCCAGCAGGGCTGAGACAGAGCAGAGCCCTGACTCATCTCATGGCCTGGTGCCCGGTTCCTTTAACCCTGTTTGCATGAAGAAGTGCAGGCAGCATGGCTGGATGCTGCATCCAGTTGGCATGTTTTCTATGTGATTTTATTTATATAGATGGTGAATTTTGTCTCAGAGGAAGAAATGATTCGAAGTTAACATACCATGCTTTTAGTTTCGTCAGTAATTTCCTTTAATGATTATAAAATGTTACTTTTTTAAAATACTGTTTGGATGCTATTTTGATGACACATATTTTATATAATTCATAGAACAGAGTTTGGAAAGTTGAGGGAGAAAATACTTCATAATCCTACCAACCTGACAACTATTTTAGTTTGGGAGTATTTCTTTATGTTCTGTTCATATGCTTGCATTTTAGAGATTGCAGTCCTATGTGTGGTTGGTTTCAGGCATTGTGATCTGTCTTGTGGTTTATCCACATTTTGGTAGTTAGAAAACCCAATTGATTTGTTTAGTTGTTTTTTGTTTGTTTGTTTGTTTTAAGTTAGTCATTTTTAAAAAACATCTAGGAAGTACCTGGCACACTAGAATACTTGGCCACCTCCTCTCACTTCCTAAAATTATTACTAAAAACAGTATTTTGGAAGAGTTATTGTCTTGACAGATATACTAATACTTTTTATCTTTTAATGTAAACTTTGTATTTGTCTCATCTTAAAGCTAGTGAAGTAAATAGCTTTTGCTCAGACTCTGTATACCCAGATTTTCATAGTTGGTGCTTAAAGAAACTTTATAGACCACCTAATTTAATATCCTACCCCTTCCTCTGCTGCCCCTTGTATTTACTTTTTTTTTTTTAATTTTAATTCTAGTATAGTTAACATACAGTGTTACACTAGTTTCAGGTATACAATACAGTGAGTCAGCTCTTCTGTACATTACTGTTTATCGTGAATGTACTCTTAATCTCTTTCACCTCTTCCACCAATCCCCCGACTCTGCTGCCCATTTTCCATTCATGAATTTGAAATCCAGAGGAAGAAAAATGATTTTCCCAAGATTACTTCACCAAATCTGCAGCCGTCGCTCCTACATCATGATTTAAAAGTGAAGGCGAACCACACATACCATGTTAATCCTTGGGTAGAAATTTTTGTCAGTGCAGATATTCCATAACGATACATCATTGCAAAGATAATTCAGCTGGAGCATTTATGCATCTGGTGGATCAGTACTGATCTACAGGTTTGGATTATTTCCCCTTCTTACAAATTTTAAATTTCTCAATTGTGGTTTTTTAATGATTTAGAAATTTTGTTCAGGGGCCTCTGGGTGGCTCAGTCAGTTAAGCATCTGACTCTTGATCTCAGCTCTGGTCTTGAGCTCAGGGTCATGAATTCAAGCCCTGCATTGGGCTCCATGCTTAGCCTGGAGCCTACTTAAAAAAAAAAAGAAGAAGAAATTTTGTTCACATGCATCTTGAGCTATCTTATTATTGAATTCCAGTCAGCTTTTTAAAATGACTACTCTGCATGGTGTTTGCTGCTGTGTGGAATCCAGCATGGTCCCTGCCTTGCAGGAGCTCACCTTTGGGGAGGAAGATGCATTCATAAATCGACCCCAGAGCAGGCCCTGAAAAGTGGTATGAGAGCAGAGGGGAAGGCTAGGTGAATGCCTCTCGGTGACCCTGTGGATGTTTGTTGATGACGATTTTCTTGATGGGTGTTTGCACTTGGCAGGGGCGCTTGATAAGGGCTGGGGCGGGCCATGTGCTGGGGCGGACCCTGGGTTTGGAATCACAGACTTCTGAATTCTCACTTTGTCTCTTTCCAGACCCATGTTTGGGGGCAATTTACTTAGATTTCTTACTTGGGAAACATGGGTAAAAATAGTCATGCCAACCCCCACAGTGTTGTTGTGAGTGTTAGATGTGTGATAGACCTAAAGTACTTAGTAAAACGCCTGTCCATAGTGAGAGTTGAATAAACACCTGAGCAGAATACCCAGAGTGGGAAGTGGAAAGTGCCTTCTGTGTTGGGAGTACGAGGGATGAGACTGCCCAGAGCGGGTGGTGAGCACTGGTGTAGGGAACAACTCCTCGCAGGGCCAGACCCTGCTCTAGTGCTTCCAACACCCCCGGCAGGCCAGTGCCTCCCGACTTACAGAAAAAGAAATAGAGGTGCAGAGAAGTTAACTGCCTTGCCCAGGATCACACAGCAAAGTGCCTGGGCCAGGAGTCAGAAAAAAAATGGGTAGGAAGGGAAAAATAGGTAGAGCCAAGTCATGTGTGGATTTAAATGTCAGGTTGGGGGTAGGGTGAGCAGCTGATATTGACATGAATTTGATAATCATATTCATTACAATTTGTAGAGGATGTTGGTGATGAAGGAGAAGAGGAAAAAGAATTCATTTCCTATAATATCAACATAGACATTCATTACGGAGTTAAGTCCAATAGGTGAGTAGTGTGAATATAATGTTACCTCAGATTATAAGTTTGTGAGAATTGAATGTAGATCTTAATTGACTCAGACAGACATTAAGAAAACTCAAGATTTCTGCTGTTTAAATTCATGAATTGAATTTAAATTAAATTAATTCATATATTAAATTCATGTATTGAATCACCTTTGATTTCATGTGTTGAAATTCAGAGGATTTCCAAGTCAGTATAAATTCTAAAATATTATTTATTTTAATTGCTATGTCATGGCATCCATTTTAGGTTTGAGCCAAAATGTACTTAACATGTATAATAGTAATTCTCAGATTATATCTGAATTTTCTTTATTGTAAATAATTATTAAAAACCTAGCAAAGATTCTTAGGTAGAGATCTCATTCTTTTTAGTATAAATCCCTAAAGAAAGCATTACCGGTTCAGATGCAATGTGTCATTAAAGTCTTTAACGCATGTTACCAGATTTTTCCCACCTTCTAGAAAAGTGGTGTCAGTTTACACTCCAGTAGACATATCCAAATTTAAATATGTAAATGTTTATTGTATACTGCATTGGCTTTTTAAAACTTTTTATTTTAAATAATTTCAATCCTACAAAAGAGTTGCATGAATTCTATACAGTTGATATCAGATAGCTGTTGTTAACATAGCCACATTTGCATTATCGCTTTTTTTCTTGAACCATTTGAGAGTTAGTTATAGGCAACCTGCCCCTTTACCCCTAAATACTTCAGTGTATTTCCTAAGAACAAGGACACTTCTATTCATAGCCTTGATACAATTTTTAAATCCAGGAAATACTGGTACAACTCTACTCTTTATGTACTGTGTGCACACTCAGATTGTCTTAGTAATGTCCCTTACAGTAATTCTCCCTTGATCCAGAATCTAATTCTGTGTCTTTCATGACATTGACATGTTTGAGAAGTACACACCAGTGGTGATTAGATTGTCTGCATTTTTGGCAGGGATGCTATTACGACTTTTCCTTCTCAGTGTGTCACATCAGGAGGCTTCAGTGACTTTTTAGAATAACATAAAGTATTATGTGTAAAGTACTGGCCTGGGAATGGAAAATTAAAATACTAATTTTTTTGAACTATTAATTCAATCATCTTTGAGCACCTGTTATGTGTAAGATATGGCAGTAGGTATGCAGAGAAATAAAACCTGGTTCCCAAGAAGTTTGTGGTCTTTGGGGAGAAAGCTCTGCAGATACACAACTAACTGTACTACTTGGCAAAATCTTAGAGGCGCAGAATAGCATGAAGCATAGAGATTGGAGAGAGTGATTCTGGTTAGGGAAGGCCCCATGGAAGAGATTATGCCAGAATTGGGTTTTGAAGGTTACTTGGAATTTCAGCAGATGTAAATTTCTTAAACAAAGACACAATGGCACATCACGTTTAGAGAATGGGACATCATTTTAAGTTGTGTCTTGGGTGGGGAAACGGGTACATAGCAGGAGATAAAACTGGAAGAGTTGATTCGGGCCAGGCTTGGGGAGGGGGGCTGGAATATCCTCTTGCCACTTTAACCTGGGGGTGACTGTTGTTTATTAAAGCCGGTGTGTGACTTAGGGCCATTAAGGAATGGTACAAACTAGCATAAGATCAGATTTAAGTACATCATGGCTTGTAACTTGCAGTTCCTAGGGAGGTTTGTTTGAGTGAGGCCAAGATTGTGAACTTAACCCATATATTAGACAAATTAACTTGCCTGGTTTCATGGTCACATGCCAAAACCTTAACCTTGATTCAGTTGTTCTCACCTGAGTAAAGAAAGGTAAGCAGTGTGTTTCCCTATTAGAAAAGCAACTCTTTAACGTGTTCTTAGTATGACTTTTAAATTAATTCATTCAAATGAATTTTTAATTTGTGGGCAACACACAGGGCAACAGTTACTAAAACTGATTAGGAATGATGCTTTTTGTTCTAATTTGTTCTTTTGCTTTCTTTTAGCTTGGCATTCATTAAACGCACTCCAGTAATTGATGCAGACAAACCAGTGTCTTCTCAGCTCCGAGTCCTCACGCTCAGTGAAGACTCACCATATGAAACCTTGCATTCTTTCATTAGCAATGCGGTGGCTCCTTTTTTTAAGTCCTATATCAGAGAGTCTGGCAAGGCAGACAGGTAAAAACCATTTTTCCTTTGTTGGTTTGAATGTCCTATTTCACTTAGTGTTCACAAGACACCATGAAAGATAATGTGAAATTTGGGAATCGGGAGGGCAAAGCTAGTAAACCATATAAATCTGTTGCATCAAGAGGATGTATATTATTATTGTTTGACAGATGTAAAATAATAGGATCTTTTGGAGACCAGCAGCACACTAAAGTTTGAAGTGTTTGTTAACCTTTTTAGGGATGGTGATAAAATGGCTCCTTCAGTTGAAAAAAAGATTGCAGAACTTGAAATGGGGCTCCTTCACTTGCAGCAGAATATTGAAATTCCAGAGATTAGCCTGCCAATTCATCCCATTATTACAAATGTTGCAAAACAGTGTTACGAACGTGGAGAAAAGCCAAAAGTTACAGACTTTGGAGATAAGGTTGAAGACCCAACTTTTCTCAATCAGTTACAATCAGGAGTTAACCGCTGGATCCGAGAAATTCAAAAAGTAAGAGCATGGTATTGAATGTGTTGTATAAAGTACTTTGCTCTTCAGTGTCTCTGAGAAACTGGTCTAAGTTTTTGTCAATGAGGTGACGTGTCCGATGATGTTAGCAACTCTCTGTGGGTCCTGGGACAGCGTGCGGTTGTTCAAATTTTAACCCTGAGAGAGTGTTGATCCCAGCTGTCTTATACCTTTGCTTTCACTTATTAAACCAATTATAGTTGACAGGGAAGGAAATCTACCTGAAATATAAAAATTAGGTTGTAATGCATGTGCTTAGTTAATGATACTTTTCTACCTTTATTTAAATAGTGAATACTCTTGAATATTATCTATCCTTAAAGGTGACCAAACTTGATCGAGACCCTGCCTCAGGAACGGCCTTGCAGGAAATTAGTTTTTGGTTAAACTTGGAACGTGCGCTATACCGTATACAGGAGAAACGAGAGAGCCCAGAAGTTCTCCTTACTCTGGATATCTTGAAACATGGCAAGCGTTTCCATGCCACTGTCAGTTTTGACACCGACACAGGTAAAAACTGGAACTAATAATGTGATCAGTAAGTTATGGATCTGACTTTTGTGAGATCTTATGGATAATTTCAGTGAAAGTCGGTAGATGGACCATCACATGATTTTCCCACATACCTTGCTTCTCCTTCTGGAGTTTTGAGAACATAAGCCAGTTTCTAGGCCTGAGTAGAGAGTCCTGGGAGTTTCCCTCCTGTTTCTCAGTTATTTGGTTCCTTGAGTAGACAGTACTCAAGTGTGCTTTTGACAATCCAAGCAGGAAGACAGTTGACATTAAGCAGAAGTTATTTGCCCACAGGACTGTGGAAGGAGAGCTGGACAGTGCTTTCTCTTCCTCTTTTACCTGTCCCCTTTTCCCCATTCTCTGCCTTTCTCGCTGTTCTGAAAGTGGTCAAGATAAATTTAGTTTTCTGTATGCACAGCAGTGTGAGTGATGTTGTATTAGCACACGCTGGGCACTCCAGGGTTTGGATGACCAGGCATGGTTAGGCATTTCTCTACAGCTCTGCCCACCAGAGAATATTAGAGCAAGGAATCGGGGCTGCAATACTGGTCATGTTCTTTTCCTACCCCTCCAAAAAAAAACCATGCTACCCACATTTTAAATGTTAGCAGAAGTTCCAGGTAGAAATCTTCTAGTTACATGGATCACATTGCACATGTTACCTGGGCATTCACTAATGCTGAAAGGCATGCCCTGAAATTTTCTTTTTAAATACCTCTGAGACTTTTTATTTCTTTCCTAATACTTCTTTTTTCTTTCTTCTTCTTTTTTTTTAATCTTCTGCTAGAGGAGTCAGAAAGTAGACTAGACCCAGGTGCTTCTGGGATTCTGTGTCCATAACACACTCAGCTCACATGAGCCACGGGTGTACCATTTATATTTTAATGTTCCTAAAGATGATAACATTGTAGTTTTTCTAAATTTAATGTTATTCGTAGAACATTTAGATGGTATAGAAAGCAGTGAAATCCATGGGTCCGTCACCCACAGCCTTTAGAGCATGTGTGAGTTGACTGATATTCTTAAAAAAGCAACGAGACTGTCCGTTAATTAACAGAGGATCATCCTGTTAATAACATGTTCCTTTTTTTCAAATATCATAAATAGTTTCTGTGTCACTGACTCTTCTGCAACAACAGAATGTTCCGTTTGAAGCTGTATTTCAGGTTATTTACCCAGTGTTAGGCTATAAGCAGTATCCTCTTAGTTGTATTACTTTTTCCTAATGAAGGTATGGTTGGCCTATAACATTATACCTGTATTACTTTATATGAAAACCATTAACCATTTCTCTGTTAATTTAGGTCTAAAACAGGCTTTGGAAACTGTGAATGACTACAATCCTCTAATGAAAGATTTTCCTCTGAATGATTTGCTGTCTGCCACTGAGCTGGACAAAATAAGGCAGGCACTTGTTGCAATTTTCACCCATTTGAGAAAGATCCGAAACACAAAATATCCCATTCAGAGGGCACTGCGTTTGGTGGAGGCAATTTCAAGGGACTTGAGTTCTCAGTTACTCAAAGTATTGGGCACCAGAAAATTGATGCATGTTGCTTATGAAGAATTTGAAAAAGTAAGTTTTAATATATCAGAAAACCAATCTCAGGGCACGGAGATGTAAACATGCTGTAATAATAAGCTTCCTTTCACAAATTATATCCTAGGTTATGGTCGCATGCTTTGAAGTCTTTCAGACTTGGGATGATGAATATGAGAAGCTTCAGGTGTTATTGAGAGACATTGTCAAAAGAAAAAGGGAGGAAAATCTGAAGATGGTGTGGCGAATCAATCCTGCTCACAGGAAGCTCCAGGCCCGCCTTGATCAGATGAGAAAATTTCGACGCCAGCACGAACAGCTGAGAGCGGTCATTGTCAGGGTCCTGAGGCCACAGGTATGCATCACATTTTTAAAATACGTACGTGGGTTGTTTTTATACCCTGCTCTCTTTTTCTTAGAATGCACATGAACTACTTACTTCTGTCTTGCACTGAATGACTCTTGAGTTCCATTTGCATCCTTTCACTGTCCTCTCTACGATATAGATTCTGTATTTATTTTATTTTATTTTATTTTATTTTATTTTATTTATTTATTTATTTTATTTTATTTATTTTATTTTATTTTATATTTTATTTTATTTTATTTTATTTGACAGAGAGAGACACAGTGAGAGAGGAAACACAAGCAGGGGGAGTGGGAGAGGGAGAAGCAGGCTTCCTGCGGAACAGGGAGCCTGATGCGGGGCTCGATCCCAGGACCCTGGGACCATGACCTGAGCCAAAGGCAGATGCTTAATGACTGAGCCACCCAGGCGCCCCGTGATTCTGTATTTTCAATCGAAATCTCCATCCATTCATCCCTCCCCCAAAAGTGCATGGACCCTAGAGCCAGACTTCCTGGGTTTTATTTATTTATCTATCTTTTTAAATTTTTTTTAAGATTTTATTTACTTATTTGAGAGACAGAGTACAAGCAGGGGGAGCAGCAGAGGGAGAGGGAGAAGCAGACTTACCACCGAGCAGGGAGTCTGATGTGGGGCTCGATCCCAGGACCCTGGGATCATGACCTGAGCCGAAGGCAGCCGCTTAACCGACTGAGCCACCCGGGCGCCCCCAGACTTCCTGGGTTTTAAATCCTAATTTCATTGTTTAACGAGCTGTGTAACTTGGACATGTTTTTAACCTTTTTCCCAGATTCCTCATTCATAATTGCATATATCTGAGATTTATTAAAAGAATTAAATGACTCCTTTTCTTTGTACATGCTTTTTTTCTTCTTAATTTACCTGTCTTTTTTCTCCACCAGTGATTTTTTTTCCTTTAAAAAATCCAGTCCAGGGGCGCCTGGGTGGCTCAGTTGGTTAAGTGGCTGCCTTCGACTCAGGATCAAGTCCCACATCGGGCTCCCTGCTTAGCAGAGAGCCTGCTTCTCCCTCTCCCTCTGCCTGCTGCTCACCCTGCTTGTGCTCTCGCTCTCTCTCTCTCTCTCTCTCTCTCTCTGTGTCAAATAAATAAAATCTTAA
>NW_027397070.1:70229057-70240562 GCF_003265705.2 Callorhinus ursinus
TCCCCCTGCTTGTGTTCCCTCTCTCGCTGTGTCTCTGTCAAATAAATAAATAAAATCCTTAAAAAAAAAAAAAATCCAGTCCAGAAATAACAGGTGGACTGATATACAATTGACCCTTGAACAACGTGGGGGTTAAGGGTGCTGGCTCCCTGCATAGTTGGAAATCTGTATGTAACTTTTGACTCTAAAAACTTAACTACTGGGGCACCTGGCTCAGTCAGTGGAGCATGTGACTCTTGATCTCGGGGTTGTGAGTCCAAGCCCCACCTTAGGTATAGAGATTACTTAAAAATAAAATCTTAAAAAAAAAAGACACCTCCCTCTGCTCCTCACCCTGCTCTCATGCTCGCTCCCTCTCTCTCAAATAAATAAATAAAATATTTAAAAAAAAAAACAAACAATAGCCTACTATTCAGCAGAAGCCTTACTGATAACATAAAGAGTTGATTAACATATTTTGTATGTTATAGATGTTAGACACTCTATTCTTACAGTGAAGTAAGCTAGAGGAAAAAAATGTTACCGAAAAGGTCATAACAAAAAGAAAATACATTTACTGTACTGGATCAAAAAAAACCTGTGTATAAGTGAATGCGTAGTTCAAACATTATTTAAGGGTCAACTGTATATGAATGGGGGATCTATAAATGAATAGATCTATGACAAAGCCAATATATAGCAAGTGTTAAATATAGACTCTAGGTGGGGACATACGGGTGTTCAGTCTGTAATCCTTTCCGTATTCCTATAGTTTAAAACTTTTTGTAGTAAAATGTTGGGGGGTGTCCAGTCTAGAAATCATGCCGTGCAGGGAAGCTTCATTCACTGCGTAGGAGTGCCCACTGTTTGTAGTAGATTGTTAGTAATGAATCCTCAGCCTCTCTTTGCGCTGTGCTCACTGATGGATGCATGCAGACATGCATGTGTGTGTGCTGGCTTCAAATGTTAGCCCTTTATCTGTGGGAGGTCGGAGTCCAGTGCGGATTCCTTCCAGCCTCGGGTTTCTTAACCCTTTTTTCCCACAGACCTCTTCTCCTAATCTGTATTTTTATTTTTATTTATTTTTATTTTTTTATTTTTTTAAAGATTTATTTATTTGAGAGAGAGAGAATGAGAGATAGAGAGCATGAGAGGGAAGAGGGTCAGAGGGAGAAGCAGACTCCCCACTGAGCAGGGAACCTGATGTGGGACTCGATCCCGGGATTCCAGGATCATGACCTGAGCCGAAGGCAGTCGCTTAACCAACTGAGCCACCCAGGCGCCCCTCCTAATCCGTATTTTTAAAAAATTATTGTATAGTTTCTTTTTATTTGTAAATCTTGCAGTACATACCCTTTATATCAGTAAACTTTATGATGCACTTACGCGTGCACGCGTACGTTCTCAGAAGGTGTTTGTTGGAGTGTTCATTCCCACGGAACGTAACTGTCGAGGTGGTTGGATTCAGACTGTCCTTCAACTGTTTCCTGCTCATCTCACTCGTTGCTCCACTAGTTCTCTGCTGCCTCCGCTCGTCTTACTTCGTCACATCATCTTAATCCCTCTGTACACTTGTAGCTGTGTTTCTCTGAATTTTCTTTCCTAGCGATACTCTAGGGAGTACAGTATGCATCTTTAATTTATCACGGTGGACTCGATACTAAATCCAGTAAACTGCAGGGACCTCCTGCCACATAGCTCTGTTACCTCTCTGTCACGTGTATTACATCTTTACATGCTGCAAACCCAACAATACAGGGTTGTGAATTTTGTTTTAAATGGTCACATTCATTTTAGAAAAATTAGGAGAAGAAAGAAAAATAGTATATATAATCTTTTACGTTTGTCCACATATTAACATTGCCCGGTTCTCTTCATCCCTTCCTGTGGATCTGACCTACTGTCTGGTGTCTCTTCCCTGTGGTTTAAAGGAATTTCTATAGTATTTCTTGTTTCATAGGCCTGCCAGCAACACATGCCCCCATTTTGTGTTTATCAGGAAAAATAATTTCACTTTCGTATCGGAATGATAGTTTCACTGGATATAAAACTCTCACTTGACAGTAAGTTGTAAATCTGCCCAGACTTTTCATTCCTGTAGGGCTCCCTGGGGCCTGTGTGTGTGTGTGTGTAGTTTATTACCTCAGCCCTTCTCGGGCTCTCCCATTTTCAGAATGCTCCTGCCAGCAAAGCCGCAGGTTTTCACTGCCTGGGCTGGGGGATGGGAGCACCTCCAGGCAAGAAGGCCAACAACTAACTGTTTACTTAACTGATTTGGTAGCACTTTTTTTTTTTTTTTTTAAGAGAGGAAGAGGAGGCTAGGTGGGGGGACAGAGGAAGAGGGAGAGGGAGGATCTTAAGCAGGCTCCATGGCCAGCATGGAGGCCAACACAGGGCTTGATCTCACAACCCTGAGATCATGACCTGAGCTGAAATCAAGACACTTAACTGACTGAGCCACCCAGGCGCCCCTCTTTTGTTTTTTTAAATTTATTTTTATTTTATTTTATTTACTTGAGAGAGAATGAGCAGGGGGGAGAGGGAGAGGGAGAGGGAGAAGCAGACTCCCCGCTGAGCAGGGAGCCCGACGCGGGACTAGATCCCAGAACCCTGGGATCATGACCTGAGCCGAAGGCAGCCGCTCAACCAACTGAGCCATCCAGGCGCCCTGTTTTATTTTTTTTTAGAAAGATGATTTGGTAGCACTTTGTCATGAGAAAACACATCGGAGGTTGTTGGCTGCCTTTGGTTGTTTTCCATTGTCCTGAAAAAGCTATTTTTAATCATTTTGTTCAGTTTTTGCCCTCATACTACCAGCACCAGGAGTACTCCGAATGTTTTTAGTGCATAAAAGAAACAATTTTTACAAAGAAACATTTATCTAAATTGTGATCTAGTAATCTATGTGCTTCTCCATGAACACATAAAATAGCAAGATCTAGTGATGGGCCATATTAATACCATAATTTTGAAGTAATAATGAGCATAAGCAAGATCTTAAGATTTGTTCCAATGTGGGGCACCTGGGTGGCTAGGTTGGCTGAGCCGAGTGACTCTTCACTCCAGCTCAGGTCATGATCTCAAGATCCTGGGATTGAGCCCCACCTCGGGCTCCCCACTCAGTGGGAGTCTGCTTGTCTCTCTCTCCCTCTCTCCCTCCCCCAACTTATGAACTCACTCGTGCTTGTGCTCGCTTTCTCTCTCAAATCTTTTTTTTTAAAAAAAGGTATGTACAAATGTAATTCGATGAAGTATTTTTTGGTGACAAAGCTGTGGAACCTCAAACAACTATTGGTAACTGTTGTGTGCATTCATAGTTGTAGGAAATGCTGAATTTTAGTTAGGAGTTAGTGAAAATAATAATGATGATCTCCAAGCAAGTTCCCAGACCATCTGAATTTCATCCAAGGCATCTGTGGACCCAGATGAAGCCCCCCCCCCCCCCGGCTTTATAATTCTGCGGGAGTGTGGGCAGGAGATGTGTGTGGAAGTCTGACAGTTCCTGAGGTAAAGCTCAGGCTCTGCTCTGCTCTGCTCTCTGGGAGCTTCAGGGAACTGAACGGGGGAATTCTTCTAGCCTTTCTCTGTCCCTCTGCCATGGTATTTACCCAGGGATTATAATTAATTAAAGTTTTATAAGTCAAAAAGGAAGGCTGTTTACATTGGATGCTGAGTTTATATGTAGTGCTCCTGTGAATTACTGAGCTTTCCAATGCAGTTTTAATTGTAGACAAAACTTTGAAGAGGCAAGTACCCAAAACCCAGGTTTTAACATGTTATTTTAGCTTAAGAACTAAAACTACATCGTCAGAAGATCGTTGCATGCAGAGTTAGAATATACTCTTTCGTATTTCTCACAGCTTTGTTGCATTGTGGTTATAAAATGTTTGGCTAAGAGTTGAAAACCTACAGCTTGGACTGTGTTGTGCGGTTGTGTGCTCCTGGTGTCCAGCGGAACAACAGTCTTCGTGCAGTCAACGTTTTGGTCACTAATGCTCCTCTTTCAGGTCACAGCGGTCGCCCAGCAGAATCAAGGAGAGGTCCCCGAGCCTCAGGACATGAAAGTAGCGGAGGTTCTCTTTGATGCCGCGGACGCTAATGCTATTGAGGAGGTCAACCTTGCGTACGAGAACGTCAAGGAAGTGGATGGGCTAGACGTCTCCAAGGAAGGCACGGAAGCTTGGGAGGCCGCCATGAAGAGATACGACGAGCGAATCGACAGGGTGGAGACCCGGATCACCGCTCGCCTTAGGGACCAGCTCGGCACTGCCAAGAACGCTAACGAGATGTTCAGAATCTTCTCCCGGTTCAACGCACTGTTCGTGAGGCCTCACATCCGTGGGGCCATCCGTGAGTACCAGACCCAGCTGATCCAGCGTGTGAAAGATGACATCGAGTCTCTGCACGACAAGTTCAAGGTCCAGTACCCACAGAGTCAGGCGTGTAAGATGAGCCACGTGCGCGACCTGCCCCCGGTGTCAGGCTCCATCATCTGGGCGAAGCAGATCGACCGCCAGCTGAGTGCGTACATGAAACGTGTGGAGGACGTGCTGGGCAAGGGCTGGGAGAACCACGTGGAGGGCCAGAAGCTGAAGCAGGATGGGGACAGCTTCCGCATGAAGCTCAACACTCAGGAGATCTTCGACGACTGGGCCCGGAAGGTGCAGCAGCGCAACCTCGGTGTCTCGGGGCGCATCTTCACCATCGAGAGCACTCGCGTCCGGGGCCGAACCGGAAACGTCCTGAAGCTGAAAGTTAACTTCCTTCCAGAGATCATCACACTTTCCAAAGAAGTTCGAAACCTCAAGTGGCTTGGTTTCCGAGTCCCACTGGCGATCGTGAACAAGGCTCACCAAGCAAACCAGCTGTACCCGTTTGCCATCTCGCTGATCGAGAGCGTGCGCACCTACGAACGGACCTGTGAGAAGGTGGAGGAGCGGAACACCATTTCCCTCTTGGTGGCCGGCTTGAAAAAGGAAGTGCAGGCTCTGATCGCAGAGGGCATTGCACTGGTATGGGAATCCTACAAACTCGACCCATACGTGCAGCGCTTGGCGGAGACCGTCTTCAACTTCCAAGAAAAGGTGTGTTGTAATTTACTACCCCCCACCCCCACCCCCGCAGGGTCACGGGAATGAACTAAATGCGGCAATAGCTCACTCAGTTAACACGGTAGTTCTCCCATAGGAGGAGTTCCTGACCGGTAGAGCATTGGGCCGTGTGAGCCGAAGGGGAGAAGCCCTTCTACTTACTGGGCTGTTGGATGGTGGTGGGGCTCTGGGAAGACCGTTAAGTAACAGCCCGAGTTTAATGGAGAGGTGAAGGACACAGGAGTCTGACCAAGTGAAATGAGAGCTTTATTACTGATAGAGCTGCACGGACAACAGAGCTCTAGATCTGTAGCCGTGGCCCTGGCCCTGGCCCTTGTTGTTGGCCGCCCCCTCAGACCCTAGCACAGCTGGACAGTGGTAAGCCTCCTGGCCCCGAGCCTGCTGCTGGGAGCAGGTCCGAGTGAGGGTGTACGTCTGGCGCTCAGCGACAGAGAAGGCACATCCGACAGACAAGGCACATCTTCCTGCTCCCAGACTTCTCAATCAGAGGTTTCCCTTCCCTCTGTGAGAACACAGGAGTGGGGCTAAGTGTTAACTGGCTACTCATGGAGGAACTCCTTTACCTTAAACATACGTTAATCGAGAAGAATATACATAAAAATAAAGGATACCGGTGAGTGGTGTTTTAAATATTAAATACGCTTTCCTTTAGGTGGATGACCTGCTAATCATTGAAGAAAAAATAGACCTGGAGGTCCGTTCCCTGGAGACTTGCATGTATGACCACAAGACCTTCTCCGAGATCTTGAACAGAGTCCAGAAGGCCGTGGATGACTTGAATCTGCACTCTTACTCCAACCTGCCCATCTGGGTCAACAAGCTTGACATGGAGGTGAGGGATGGGTGGTTACGGTGCTTTTCAGTTTTCTACTGTTGATCCTATTTTAGAAGCTTATTAGTTTGTCACTGGAAAGCATTTTCCCGTGGACGTTATCAGCAATAGTCCAGTTTCCTCTCGAGAAACCCCATTTAGCTAACGGTGGAGCTGAGCTGTGTGGTACTAGCAGCGCTCCTGTCTGTTCCGAGTTGCAGGTGGTGAGGTGGGGGGATTCTTTTTATTTCCAGAATATCCGACAACCTCCTGCCTGCCCTCGCTGCTCACCCAGTAACGTAGGAGGTTCTCCCTGGCATCCTTCTCTGACACACTGCCCCCTCTCTACCACCCAGTTGAAAAAGAAATGCTCGGGGCACCTGGCTGGCTCAGTCAGTAGAGCACAGGACTCTTGACCTCCAGGTTGTGAGTTCAAGCCCCATGTTGGGCCAAGAGCTTCCTTAAAAGTAATAATAATAATTAAAAGCAATGCCTGGCAACCAAATACGTCTTGCTCCTGGTGTAGAGGATTGGGGCTCACCCCTTTAGAGCTGTGCGGGGAGGGGGAGCATGTGTGCGCACCTGTGCTTCTGTTTAAAACATACTTACCACCCACGTGGCTTTCTCGGTGATGGATGTCAGCATTCGTGGAGAGCCCCAGGAAGTGGGGTATTTCATGGCAGAGCGGCTCAGTGGGGAGCTCTGAAGCACCTTAGCTACCCATTTAGGGAGAAAGGAAGAGAAAGCCTGTGACCCACAAAGACGCAGTGTGTCCACACATGGGACACTACCAGGGAAAGTTAGCAAACCCCGCTCTTCCGAATCTCCTGAAAGTCTCGGGGTTTGCCACAGCCGCCTTTACAGCATTCCCAGGATGGACAGACTGCACAAAGACATACAGATGTCCTAGTCATGGGACATTCACTTGTCTCATTCCATATCAGAGAGAAGACTCTTCCTGTTAAAGTGGGCACCTGTGTGTGCTGACAGATGTTAACTAGTCTCACCTGGCGATTGTTCTGTAGTACCTACAAATACGGAATCACTATGTCGTATACCTCAAGTTAATACGTTATACATCACTTATATCTCAGTTTTACCAAAAAGATAATGGTTTATCCCCCAAATTGTAGATTATTAGACTATCTCTGAGGCTGCCAGGAAAATGCTTCTGTTTTGTAAATTTTCTAGTATGTTGGCCAAACAGCGAGACCGTGACTGTGTCTGGGTCCGTCTCCTTGTCCCTTACAAGTCGGAGGGTTGGTGATTGGGTTAGCACCCAGATGGAGGTCAGGTTCTCTGAGTCTGGGAGAGCGACGGAGTGAGGTAGGGAACCAGGGTAAGCTGAAGGCTGTGGTAGCAACTGTCGTCCTTGACCTGAAGCATTGACTTCCTATCTGACGTGCTTGTTAAGCTAACTTTTGGAAGGAACACTGTTCTTTGATCCTACTTCTCTGTAGATTGAAAGAATATTGGGCGTTCGCCTACAAGCTGGCCTGAGAGCTTGGACCCAGGTGCTTCTTGGACAAGCAGAAGATAAAGCAGAAGTTGACATGGATACAGACGCACCTCAAGTTAGTCACAAGCCTGGTGGAGAGCCAAAGATTAAAGTGAGTATTTCCTATGGCATCCAATTTGCTAGTAAATCAAACAAAGGATTCTCCCCTTGAAAAGTACCAATGAGAAAGCCACTTAACAGTGAAGAAACCTGACAGACAGCACCTCACCCAGGTGACCAGTCAGCATCCACCAGTGCTGTCTTGTGCACATTGTTTTACCCTGGCAATGTGTGCGATGTGACGGACCGCTCTCCCCTTGGTCTTTGTCCCCACATCTCCCAGACTCATTCTAACCATGAGAAAAGATCAGACATTCCCCACAGAACACCTGACCGGTACTCTTCCAGAGTGTCAAAGTCATGAAAGACAAGGAAAAACTGAGAAAATGTCCAGGTTGGAAGGGATTAAGGAGATGTGACGACTGTGTGTGCTGTGGGGGCCTGGGAAATCTTGACTGAAGTCAGTACTTAAGTTACTAGTGTTGTCCTCAGTGTTGATTTCTTCATTTTGGTAATTGTACCACGTTAGATGGTAACACTAGAGGGCGCTGGTGAAGGGTATGGGAAACCTCTTCATACTTTCTTTGCAACTCTCCTGTAAGTCTAAAATAACTTCAAAAACAGACGTTTTTTTAAAAGTGGGAAATTTTAGAAAAATTCTACACTGGAAAAAAATACTCTGCCTTCTAAGCATACGTGCAAGAAATCATTTCAAGAACTAAATGTAATCTGTATAAGGAAAAGTTTAGACTTTGACACTAAAATGTCACTGTTTTCACAAAATCTCAGTCTCGTGGAAGAACGACTAGCACAGTGGTCACCACACTGGACAGCAGTCTTTGTCGCTAAGCCACCGATTTCCCATTTGAGTGAAGGAGTGGCCAGCTGGAGCCCAGCAAGCCTTCTAGAAAATTGTGTTAGTTCAGGCTGTGCAAATAGGTCGTGTCTACTAGTGTGGGTGTTGGTTACAAAGGTGTCTACCATATAGTAGTTTAGTAAGCCATGCATTTGCGTTACATAGTTTGTGTTAAATTTACCAATAAAAATGTCTTACAAAACAGAAGCCTAAAAGAACGAAAGGTAAAAACTTTTATGTGGGAGAAACAATTGGCTGTTTTTTGTCTCCCCCAGTGTTACCTTCTCATTTTTTTCTTTTAATGCTTGAAAAATGTTTTCACTTTTGAATATTACATATATTTATCCCTAGAGCGTACTTTTTAAAAATACAGAGATGCAGAAAAGCAAATGAGTATGTCTAAGCTAAAGCAGTTATCTGGTGGAGATGGAGTCAGAATTCTTGCTTAGCTTAAAGCAAGCACTGACAGGTGGCAGAACCTCTCCTCAACTTGGCACACGTGCCTCCGTGTGGCACGTGTCTGATGGCTAACGCCAGCCTCAGTCCCTGCATCAGTGGCACAGGGTTCTCGGGTCCCGAGGTCATTGTGTCCAGAGATCACCATGCACATTAAATCAGATGGTGCTCCGTTGAGCACCTGTTGTGTGTTCACTGAGGCACGGGGGACCCAGGAGGAACCTAAGCAGTGCCTACCCTCTGACTTTTTAGAACCCTTTAGAGAGGGCAGGCCAAATGCATGAAATAAAGAAGAGCACGTTCTCTAATAAAGTAACAAATGCATGGTTCAGACTCAAGTAGGTTAATAAAATTTAGAGGAAGAAAGTGTTATGCATCAAAACCATTTTTTTTTTACTTTGGAAAAAGCTTTTATATCAAGAACATTTCTCTGAAATGATTCTAATGCTTTGTACTACCAGAAAAAAAAAAAAGCTATGATTTGTATACTTTTTACCCACTTGCAAATTTCAGCATTCATAGCACCTCATTTTATTCGAGATGATTACTGAGCAATACACGTCATGTACACGTATGTTCAGTACCATTTAATTGAAAATGGCTCCTGTGGGCATTCACCAACTTATTAGTACATTAGAGTCATACTTAGGTGTTAGAAATGATCACACTTCTCATGAATACTGATTCTGACATCACAAATGCATAAAAGTCATTTTATTGAAACAAATTGCTGAGTAAGAAGTGAAATCTTTCTTTTACAGAATATTGTTCATGAGCTAAGAATAACCAATCAGGTCATCTATTTGAATCCGCCAATCGAAGAGTGCAGGTACAAGCTGTATCAGGAAATGTTTGCCTGGAAGATGGTTGTGCTGTCTCTTCCTAGGATCCAGAGTCAGAGGTACCAGGTGAGCCTTCCAGGCACTTGCACCATGGACCCTCGGACCAGGCCTCCCCGGGGTTCTGTGGCTCCACCTCGCCATCATGCTTCTTTTTTTTTTTTTTTTTAAAGATTTTATTTATTTAATTGACAGAGAGAGAGAGAGACAGTGTGAGAGGGAACACAAGCAGGGGGAGTGGGAGGGGGAGAAGCAGGCTTCTGGCCGTGCAGGGAGCCCGATGCGGGGCTCGATCCCAGGACCCTGGGATCATGACCTGAGCCGAAGGCAGACTCTTAACCAACTGAGCCACCCAGGTGGCCCTCCATCACACTTCTTTAAGTGCTGCTCTTGTATGTCTTCTCAAACTGCAGATTTGTGGCTCAGCATTCTTTTTTTAATTTTATTGATTTATTTGTCAGAAAGAGAGGGAGAGATCACGAGCAGGGGGAAGCAGCAGGCAGAGAAAGAAGCAGACTCCTTGCTGAGCAGGGAGTCCGATGCGGGACTTAATCCCAGGACCCTGGGATCATGACCTGAGCTGAAGGCAGATGCTTAACCAACTGAGGCACCCAGGCGCTCCATGGCCCAGCATTTTAAGGGAAAGCTAGAAGAAGCCTTGTGTGACCTGACGGTTCTCCTATGGCTATCTTTCCAAATAGTTGCCTCTGCAGTTCTGATCTCAATAGTCTCTTAGAAATTCCCTCCATGAACTTCGCTGGGAATTTTAATTCCTGTTCCTCCCTGCCCCCACTTTATTATATTAGTTTGCAAATATACATGAAACTGGAGGGAATCCCATGAGCTCACACCAACCTGCCTTGTTTATTATCATGTAGCCAATTTAAATTTCTATTTCTGCCCCCCCACCACCACCAGATTATTTTAAAACAAATCCCAGATACACTCTTAATAATGTGCTTCTGGAGCAAAAGGAAAACTTAAAAGACTGTTTACTTCCTGGCCTCTAAGGAAGATTAGTTCAAATAAGCCGATCTCCACAATCTCTGTTATGACAGGCTCTTCTAGAAAGTCTTAGTTTTGAATATATGCAGCATGGGCTGAGTCCTCAGATTTTTTTTGTAGAAGCAGCCACCTATAGACTCACAATCTTGACAGTGATTAGCCCAAAACTCGGCAATGACCAGCTAATCAGAACCGAGCTGTGAATACTGGTTCCTTCCGCTCTGGGCAGAGTCTGTGCAGACTACAGGGTATTTCTTGTCACGTTCTGTTTTTAACCAGCCATGTTTCTGTTTGCATTGCTGTCCTGTTTGTCTCCATATCTGACGGAACTGAAGCCAGCCCCTCTTATGCTGGGCCCCATGCCCTTGCTCTGAGGCTCCTGTCAGCCAATAAACCTGACCCCTGTCACCCTCTAGCCATCTTACTTCTTGGCTCCCTTTGGTAAAAACATGGAGGACTGTCTGCACACCTGCTCTAGGTCCCCTCAGGTGTCGGGGTCACCGGCCTTTCCCTGTCGCTGTGGCGGGCTTCTCAGCCCTTGAGAAGTGGCAGTGGCAGGATGGAACGGGTGCGCACCCCCTCGTGCTGGATACACCTGTTCCACTTGGCTCTCCTGGTTTTCCTCCCACCTCACTGGCCAGTCTCCTCTGCTGGCTCCTCTTTGGCTCTCCTTCTTCCAGCCTCTACGTGTCTCCTTGTGCTCTCTGCCCCAGAACTCTGTCCCACCCAGTCCGTTTACTAAATGCCAGCCGCACTGTGCTCATATGTCAGCACGGCCTTTATCTTGACCTCCAGACCTCTCTCTCCTGCTGGCTCCTGGGCATCTCTACCAGACTGATTTGCCCATCACACTGAACGCGCCTCCGGCCCCCTCCCTCAGACTTGCTGCC
>NW_027397070.1:70240572-70358906 GCF_003265705.2 Callorhinus ursinus
TCAGACTTGCTGCCGTTCCTCCGGCCCCCTCCCTCAGACTTGCTGCCATTCCTCCGGCCCCCTCCCTCAGACTTGCTGCCATTCCCAGTCTTTCCTTTCCTTACCTTCAGCCTGCTCAGGACTAAGTTGAGCTGTCACCCTGGCCTCCCACTGTCTCTGTCTTCAGAATTAACCTTGATCTTTTTTGCCCACATCCATTGATACCACAGGTCCAAGGTACCATCCCTCACTGGATTCTTAAGTTCCTCCTGACAGGTCTTTGTGTCTGCTTTTGCCCCCTTAAAATCTTTTTTTTTTTTTTAAGATTTCATTTATTCACTTGAGGGAGAAAGAGCACAAACGGGGAGAGGCAGAGGGAGAGGGAGAAGCAGGCTCCCCACTGAGCCAGCCAGGAGCCTGATGCAGGGCTTGATCCCAGGGCCTGGAGATCATGACCCAAGCCAAAGGCACATACCCAACCATCTGAGCCACCCAGGCGCCCCTTAAAATCTGTTTTCAACATAGCAGCAGAGTAAGATTTAAATTTCTTGTCGGTCCTGACACTGCTCTTCCCAGAGCTCACTGATGGCTTCCCATGCCACTCCCCATGAAAGCCCACGTCCCAAGGCAGAGTGCTGGGCCCCACATCATACGCTGTTTGTGGCCTGACTTGAGTGCCTGCATCCCACTCACTGACTCTGCTCCGGCCATCCTGGTCTCTCACTCTGCTCAGACATGACAGGCAGGCTCTTGCCCCTGGGCCTTTGCACTTGCTGACTTCTCTGCTTGGAACCTGTGGTGGCGACATACTGACATGGTCCACTCCCTCCCTCTCCTGATCCTGCTCAGTGGGGCCTTCCCTGACCTCCCCCATCCCCTAGCCTTCCTCTTTTCTATTTTGTCTCCATAGTACTTCTCACCCACTGACATTCTGTATAGTTTGCTTTTCCCTGTCTCTCCTCCCACAGGATGTGAGTCCATGTGAGCGGAGATTTTTGTCTGGCTGTTTCTTGTGCCTAGAACAGTGCCTTGCACATAGCCGGCACTCAGATCATTGAAACAATGACCGGTCATCACTTCTGTCTTCCAAGCTTGTGTAATTATGTCATCACGGTAGTCTTAGTCCTTTAGATGCTGCCTTCGGTGTTCTGCTCCCACGGGAGAGGCTCAGGTCTCCAGGGGCTCTGCTCCCAAGGGCCATGCTGTCTGCTCCAAGGGCTTGGGGGCTCTATAACTGTTTTACATAGTGATGCTGCATTTTCTAGCTTGTGGGTTATCTGATGTTCCCTTTATTGTTTGAAGGGTGAAGTATGAGTAGGCCTCTGATTTTTTTGTGGCTGGGGTAAGTGGATGTTATTCCTTCAATGCCATTTTTATGGCAAGTTTTTCCTTAGTGAAAGGTGGCTCTGAGATGAACTTTTTTTTTTTTTTAAGATTTTATTTATTCATTTGAGAGAGAGACAGAGTACAAGCAGGGGGAAAGGCAGAGGGAGAGGGAGAAGCAAACGCCATGCTGAGCTGGGAGCCTGACATGGGGCTTGATCCCAGGACCTGGAGATCATGTCCTGAGCCGAAGGCAGACGCTTAACCACCTGAGCCACCTAGGCACCCCAAGAGGTGAACATTTTTATACACACTATTTGTGTTCCTTTCGGCTCTGCTTCCTTAGGTGGGCGTGCATTACGAACTAACTGAGGAAGAGAAATTCTACCGGAATGCTTTAACTCGGATGCCTGATGGCCCTGTTGCCCTGGAAGAGTCCTACTCTGCGGTCATGGGCATCGTGACTGAGGTCGAGCAGTACGTCAAGGTGAGAAGCTCCGTGTGTCATTCAGATATGCTATAGAGTCTATTTTAGATGTAGTGAGTATGTGGTCTGATGAACATGGGTGCTAAAATCTATGTAATACCTATATAATATGATACGCTAGATAACACTTAATTTTTTTTTTTAAGATTTTATTTATTTATTTGACAAAGAGAGACACAAGCAGGGGGAGTGGGAGAGGGAGAAGCAGGCTTCCCACAGAGCGGGGAGCCCGATGCGAGGCTCGATCCCAGGACCCTGGGATCACAACCTGAGCTGAAGGCAGATGCTTAATGACTGAGCCACCCAGGCACCCAACACTTGTTAGTTTTAAAACGAATGGTGAACAGTAGAAAAAATCTTATGGGATATTAACTCATTTCAGAGAGCAGTAAATTTTATTCTTTTTTAATATGAAAATTCTGAGGATTTGAAGTGAATTTTTCTAACAACGTTGAAAGAAAGTGAGTCTTTTTAATGAAATATGAACCTAATATGTATGAATGTTCTACAGAGTGAAAGGTCCAGCTGTGCTACTTGACTGCGCTCTTCATTTGCAGGTCTGGCTTCAGTATCAGTGCCTGTGGGACATGCAAGCTGAAAACATCTACAACAGACTGGGGGAAGATCTCAACAAATGGCAGGCTCTCCTGGTTCAAATAAGGAAGGCCAGAGGCACTTTTGATAACGCAGAAACCAAGAAAGAGTTTGGGCCAGTGGTTATAGATTACGGCAAGGTGAGCTCTCCTGTGTTGTCGAAGCGGTGGAGGTGGCTGGCTCTCCAGGCGGCATCTGTGTGGGATGAGGGTGCAGCCGAAGCGCGAAGGAACTGATGGCCTGTTGTCATGGGCTCCTTCATCTGCAGGTTCAGTCTAAGGTGAACTTGAAGTACGACTCTTGGCATAAGGAGGTTCTCAGCAAGTTTGGGCAGATGCTCGGCTCAAACATGACAGAATTCCATTCCCAGATCTCCAAGGTGAGGAGGCAGGATCCTGGCGGCCTAACGAGTCTGGTAGGTAACGAGGTAAACCTTGGCTCCGTGTTAACATTCTGTGCTCTCTGAACAGTCCCGCCAGGAGTTGGAGCAGCACTCGGTGGACACGGCCAGCACCTCCGATGCAGTGACCTTTATCACCTACGTGCAGTCTTTGAAACGAAAGATAAAACAGTTTGAAAAACAAGTTGAGGTGAGCTCCGTGAATCGTTGAGATTCTCATCGTCAGCTCTCTGGGCACTTCGAGTTAGGTCCGTACAGTCTGCACGCTGTCTCACTCGTACCCACCTGCTGAGCTGGTTCCAGTGCAGACCCGGCGTCCTGGGGGTCTGTCCTTTAAACAGCTCTGCAGGTGATTCCTAAGTGCATCGAAGTTTGAGAACAACTGTGTCTTGCCTTCTGAATCTTGTACGTTAGCTGTTGATTGGTGAGTCACACGTGCACTTGTTTTTGTGACTTGGAAGAGGGGTGAAGCGCAGCAGCAGCACGCTCTCCATTCTCCCCAGGCCGCTCGGGCGCAGTCGGGTTTGGGGACGCGCCAGCCGCCGCCGGCTCAGGGCCTGCTGCCTCCCAGGCACTGCGCTCTCCGGGTGGAAGGCTTCTGGAGAAGAGCAAACATACCGATGTTGTGTGTTCTAGAGCCGCGGAGGGTCTTCCTTTTATGTGGGAATCTGACGATAGTTTCTATTGTGAAAGAAAACAAACCTGTGTTTTTTACTCTCAAAGCTCTACCGCAATGGTCAGCGCTTGCTGGAAAAGCAGAGGTTCCAGTTCCCGCCCTCCTGGCTCTACATCGACAACATAGAGGGCGAGTGGGGGGCCTTCAATGACATCATGCGGCGGAAGGACTCTGCCATCCAGCAGCAGGTGGCAAACCTGCAGATGAAGATCGTGCAGGAGGACCGGGCGGTGGAGAGCCGCACCACAGACCTGCTGGCAGACTGGGAGAAAACCAAGCCCGTCACGGTGAGCCGCGCCCACAGCCTCTCCGGAACCCACAGTGCCGTTTGGTGTCCTTTCTCCCACACTGAAGGCTTTGCTCTGGCTTAGCGCTCCAATAATGAGGACTTGCCTTTTTGTAATTAAGACAACACTTGCATGTCGTATATTTGAAAAGTAAAAACCAACTTAGAGCTCGTCTTACCCAGAACCCCTCATGACGATCATTTAAGTCAGGTGGTTTTAAAAATTAAAGCTTTTCTGTTCTTAAGTTATCCTCTTACTTAGGCATACTCAAAAGTTAGAATTTAATTTCTCACAGACACAGACCGAGCCTCACATTGCCACTGCCTTGCTCTGGGCTGTGGGAGGCAGGCCCTGCCATCCCTGTCGTTGTAGATAGTGGTAGTTACTTCTGTACCCAGCACCTGCCACCCTCAGTCCTTTTGGTTCATTCAGGTACTTATTGAGCACCGACTGTGTTCTGGGCCATGGGGATAGGGCAGTGAACAGGAGGGACACTCCAGTGGGAGAAACCAGTGAAAAACAAGCAAGGAAAACCTGTGTTTGAGTCGGATGGGGATCGGTGCCGTGGGGTTGGGTGAGGGCCAGGTGGACAAGGGGTGTCGGTGGGTGCTGCCTTGCAGGGAGGGTGGCATCTGAGTGGCAAGTCACGCAGATGGCGGGGAAGGGGGGTGCGTTCAGGCAGAGGCGACAGTGCATGCAGGGCTCAAGCACGTACGGAACTGCGTCCCTGGTTTCCTGGGGCAGAATTCAGTCTGATTTGTTTAGACATATAAACCAAGTATAGACAGGAAAGAAGGGGGGCAGATGGTTAGGGTGCTCCGACTGTTGACCTGGTTTTCTGGTTTGGGGTGTCAGTGTTCCATAGCAGGCCTGGCGGCAGATCTGTCTTCCCACCTGCTCTGTAGAGCTGGGTCCTGCCTCAGCCCTGTCTGTGCCGTTGGTCCTAAAGTTCCTACTTCATGTTTAATTCTGGTTCGAGGGCCCCTATTTTAAGAAGATCTTTGCTTTCACAAATGCCAGTACTGTAGCTTTTGCAGAATGCTAGCTGTAGCAGGGGAGTGTGTATTCCTCAGTAGGCAAGATTCTGTTCACCAAAATTTGAATATTTTTTATTGCCATTTTTTGCTAGTAACGTGTTAAATTCTCAATGATATTTTATGTAGTTATTCTCAGGTTATTAAAGAGTCAGCAAATCATAGTTTAATGCTCAACTAGAGGCCAGTTCACCGAGGACTACTTGATTTCTCACCCTTCTCTCGGTCACTGATGTAATAGCTGTGTACCTCAGGAAGGGCATGGCTGGCAGCCCCCGAGAGCCATGTGCCCTCGGATCAGGAGGGGCCTGCTCCAGGCCCCCGTCTGTCCTGACTCTTCTCTTCCAGCCTCCCAGGGCACTTAGTGAGACAGTGGCTACATGGAAAGATGCTCTACCTTTCTTTGTTTCTTTTTTTCTTTCTTTTTTAAAATACTTATTTAAGTAATCTCTACACTCATTTTAGGGCCCGAATTCACAACCCTGAGATCAAGAGTTGCACGTTCTTCTGACTGAGCCAGCCGGGCACCCCGGTGCTCCACTTTTCTTATTCGTGTTTTGTTTATGTCAAATACAGAAGTAAAAGTTACATTCAGTAATGTACATGAATCATAAGTGTACATCTTGCTGAAGATGTACGTATTTGGAGACATGTTTAAGGAATCACAAATTTCCAGACTTCCCGCAGGCTCTCCCCACCATGTCAGGGCCCAAGCGTTCATCTGTCCTGAGACCTAGCTCTGCAATTCTGCACTTTGACTGCTTGCAGGGCAATCTTCGCCCAGAGGAGGCGCTTCAGGCTCTCACCATATATGAAGGAAAGTTTGGCAGGCTGAAGGATGACCGAGAGAAGTGTGCGAAGGCCAAGGAGGCACTGGAATTGACAGACACAGGACTTCTCAGCGGCAGCGAAGAGCGCGTCCAGGTACGGACTGCAGGAGGCATGGGTGTGGCTTCTCGTCCTGGTTCTGCCCTTGACCAGGGCCATCTCAAGGGCCCTGCTAGACCTGCAGTGGTTTCTGCATCCAGAGGCTCACGGCTCCACTGTCGTAATCACAGGTGGCCTTAGAAGAACTACAGGATCTTAAAGGCGTTTGGTCAGAACTTTCCAAGGTCTGGGAGCAGATTGATCAGATGAAGGAGCAGCCGTGGGTTTCCGTCCAGCCTCGAAAGGTATACCTAGTTAAAGCAGATGTTGTGTATACCATCATGTGTTGAGAGTTGTAGACTTCACTTAGAAGCTTTGCAATCTGCTGTGAGTTCACAGAATGTCACAGGATGGTCATTTACAGTATTTATTTGGACTGATGTAAAACGTGCTTTAGAACCATTTTTTAAAAAAGATTTACTTATTTGAGAGAGAAAGATGGAGCAGGGGGAGGGGCAGAGGGAAAGGGAGAAGGAGAGAAGGAGAGAAGCAGACTCGCAGGTCAGCACGGAGCCTGACTTGGGGCTCAATCTGACGACCCTGAGACACTGACCTGAGCCGAAATCAAGAGTTGGACGCTTAACTGACTACTTCACCCCTTAAAAGCATTTTTAAAGATATTTTGCCATTTAAAGGAAGTACTGGCAAACTAAATATCACCTTGTGTTTCTCTCAACAGCTTCGACAAAATTTAGACGGCCTCCTAAACCAGCTGAAAAACTTCCCTGCCCGATTGCGGCAGTATGCGTCCTATGAGTTTGTCCAGAGGCTTCTGAAAGGTTACCTGAAGGTAGTGAGCCAGTGCTGGGGTCCTGGGTGTCTGTTAGTGACACAGCTGCACAGGTAATATTGCTTACTCTCTCCACAGATAAACATGCTGGTGATTGAACTGAAATCCGAGGCACTGAAAGATCGCCACTGGAAGCAGTTGATGAAAAGGCTTCATGTTAATTGGGTTGTTTCTGAGCTAACCCTTGGTCAGATCTGGGATGTTGACTTGCAGAAAAATGAAGCTATTGTCAAGGATGTGCTACTTGTAGCACAAGGGGAGATGGCTTTGGAAGAATTTTTGAAGCAAGTGAGTAATAGACCAATAGCCCTTTTTATGTCACATTTCCAGCTGTGATGTAGGTTTGCGCTGTGTGAAAAGCAGCTGCATCTGTGGTCCATTTGTCCCCATAACACTTGCTCGCTTGTACAGCTGGTGAAGGCCCACATATTGATAACATCCCTCCTTTTGGTTTTATTTCAGATAAGAGAGGTATGGAATACTTACGAGTTAGACTTGGTTAACTATCAGAACAAGTGTCGCTTGATCCGAGGCTGGGATGACCTCTTCAACAAGGTCAAAGAGCACATCAACAGCGTCTCGGCCATGAAGCTGTCTCCGTATTACAAGGTACCATTGTTGGGGAAGCCTTCCCTCTCTTATCGAGCGTTCTTCTGTACTTTCTCTGTAATATCTTTTGACTGGCAGTTACCAAAAGCCTGTTTTTTAAAGTGTGAGTCAAATAAGTTGACATAATCTGTATTTTTTTAGTAAGCTTTGGCATATCTATGAGTGAAAGAAAACTTTAGCAGCTGGGCTCTGCTTTCCATCTATCCACTAGGTTTTCGAAGAAGATGCCCTGAGCTGGGAAGACAAGCTGAATCGGATCATGGCTCTCTTTGACGTGTGGATCGATGTGCAGAGGCGGTGGGTCTACCTGGAAGGCATCTTCACGGGCAGTGCAGATATCAAGCACCTGCTGCCAGTGGAAACCCAGCGGTTCCAGAGGTACGACCTCTAGCCAGGGGACAGGAGAGCCGAGTCGTAGATGTGCTGGTAACCACTCTCCACATAAAAGCTAACAATGGTTTCGATTTGATTCGTAGTATCAGCACGGAGTTTTTGGCTCTGATGAAGAAAGTATCCAAGTCTCCCCTTGTTATGGATGTTCTGAACATCCAGGGGGTACAGAGGTCTCTGGAGAGGTTGGCAGACCTGCTGGGAAAGATCCAGAAAGCATTGGGAGAATACCTGGAAAGAGAGCGGTCATCTTTCCCCAGGTAATATGCTTGCTTTGATTTGCACAGAAGTGAAGTTCAATTTCAAGAGCCCTCTGCTCTCCCTTCTGGGTCTGCATGTTGGTCACTTTGACATCAAGAGTTTTGTTACCAAGAATCCATTTAATGAGTGTTATTCCCTTTTCGTGCGTTTATTCCTAATTATAATGAATAAGCTTCATTTTCTTCCTTGCATTTGTTTATGAAGCTTCACTGAAACTAATATCCACCCTTCCAGGCAGCTCACACCTCTTAAAAATTTAGCTCTGATTATTTTCCAAGTGGCATTTCTTCCTTTCTGAATAGTTAGCTTACTGTAGATCGAACAGGCTTTTAAAAAATAAGTCCATGAAAAAAATAAAATAAAATAAATAATAAGTCCATGAAGTAAGGTGAATGACATGAAACCCATGGAATTCCTTTTCAGTAGCTTGTTAGATAAATAGTGTATCTTCTGCTGAGGGCTGGAAGAAATTTGGATGTGATCTCTGTTCAGACTGGAGATTGTCCACCACCATCCAAATCCAGCTTCCCTTCCCACAATTTGAAGTTATGTGTTAATTGACTACTTACATATGTATAACATTTTAGCAACTTGGATGCTCTTTTAATTTTAGGTTCTATTTTGTGGGTGATGAAGATTTGCTTGAAATTATTGGAAACAGTAAGAATGTAGCTAAGTTACAGAAGCATTTCAAGAAAATGTTTGCTGGAGTTTCGAGCATCATCCTGAACGAGGATAACTCTGTTGTCTTGGGCATTTCATCCCGTGAAGGAGAGGAGGTAGTTGAATGTGCATGATTGTAACTAAGAATGCTTCTCTCCTATCTTAGCACATCTTCATTCTTAAATTGTATTTATTTCAGGTTATGTTTAAAACTCCCGTGTCAATTACCGAACATCCCAAAATCAACGAGTGGCTCACGCTGGTAGAAAAGGAGATGAGAGTCACACTGGCTAAACTTCTTGCTGAGTCTGTTACAGAAGTTGAGATTTTTGGTAAAGCAACTTCAATTGACCCAAATACGTACATCACTTGGATTGATAAGTACCAGGTAATGTGTAGCAGAAGTGGGCCAGCATGAAGGTGGATGCACCAGCTGGTGTCCGAAACAATCCTTTGGCTCTTGTGTCTTGTGTCGTTCAGGCCCAGCTTGTGGTTCTCTCAGCCCAGATCGCCTGGTCTGAAAATGTGGAGACCGCTCTGAGCAGCATCGGGGGAAGCGGTGATGCGGCGCCCCTGCACTCTGTGCTGAGCAACGTGGAGGTCACCCTCAACGTGTTGGCCGACTCCGTCCTCATGGAGCAGCCGCCGCTGCGGAGACGGAAGCTGGAGCACTTGGTTAGTGCCATGCCTGACTCATTCCTCAACGGTCAGGCTCTTGTGCCTTCAGGTCAAGCAGTTAAAGGAAATCGTGCTCGGAATATACTCTGGTGTTAGGGAGAAAAGGAGGTGGCGAATTGATGTAGTCTGGTGGGGGTGGGGGGGGGTGGAGGGTATTTGCTCTCTGTTCCTGTTGACAGGGGACCGTGCCAGAGCAGGGAGCTTCATGTACACATCCTAGTAAATAAAGTGTTAAACTTAGATCAGGGTTTTCCGCTCTTGCTCCTCATCCCTTCCCAAAGCAGCGCCCAGGGGTTGGCGCTGGGAGGCCTGGGTGAGCCAGTGCCTGTGCTGCGCCCAGCCTGCAGGGCCCAGGCTGTGAGGACGGAGACGCGTGTCCTGCTAGTTGCAGAGTTTTCACTTAAAGTTAGTTTTGTTTGTCGGTTGTTTGGTTTTGCTGCAGCTCTTGATTCTGTGTAATTTCATTATGTGAATAAGAGTTCTGTTGTTTTAAAAATGAATTGGCATTTTGAATGTCACTGTAACTGGATCTTGCATCTCAAAAGTCTACTAAATGATCCCATCCCCAGGAAAGGCACTGTACTTCTCCAGTTTATGATAAACTCTTAAACTAACTCTTTGTTCAGATTACAGAGCTGGTTCACCAGAGGGATGTGACACGGTCCTTGATCAAAAGCAAGATTGACAACGCCAAATCTTTCGAATGGCTCAGCCAGATGCGCTTTTACTTTGATCCTAAGCAAACTGATGTGCTACAGCAGCTGTCAATCCAAATGGCAAATGCCAAATTTAACTATGGCTTTGAGTACCTGGGCGTCCAGGACAAGCTGGTGCAGACCCCCCTCACCGACCGCTGCTATCTGACCATGACTCAAGCCTTAGAGGCCAGGCTGGGGGGGTCCCCATTTGGTAAGTTACTCCACAGACCTGGACAGATGGAGTCCAAGAGTAAGCATAATTTGTAAGGATTAGACTAGTGATTTTAAACATGTTTTTTAATTACATAGCCGGTACATTTTAGAATCTTAGATATGTTTGCAGTTATTACATCTCCTTTGAATTTGTAAATGAATTGTATAAAGCTAAAGATCCTTCCCATGGACTCAAGTACTCAGTCATGTTTCTTCAAATGACAGGGCCGGCCGGGACTGGGAAGACAGAGTCGGTCAAAGCTCTTGGCCATCAACTTGGACGCTTTGTTTTAGTTTTCAACTGCGACGAAACCTTTGATTTCCAGGTGAGAAGCTTTCTGAATCCACCTAAAACCTAATGGCCTGAGAGGCCAGCTGGGGAGGGCCACGCCCAGGCCACTCTCTAGGCTGCTGGCCTCCCAGCTCAGCGTGACCCATCCACCCTGCTGAGGACTGGGGGCGGTGTGACTCTGAGTGAGGGATCCAGTGTATGTGCTCTGGCATTGACTTGAGCTGCATGTTCCTGGAAGAAATGGTTACTGCCTGTGTCTGGGAATAAACAACCGTAACAAACAACATTCTCTTAGTCAACAAAAGGTGATAGAGTAAAAAGAACAGCTTTCTCATTAGGATTTTTTTGGCATAGGAAGGGGAGAGGTGCAAGCGTACGCTGACAGTCACTGTCGTCCGGGATGGACCTGCCCTGTGCGGGCTCTGGGCCCCGTGCCTCCCGTGTCAGCCTCGTGTCCCCTCCATAGCCAGCTGACGGGGGCAGCAGATGGAGGGCCCGGGCCAGCATCAAGGCCACAGAGGCAGCCCTGAGACACTTTCTTTGCTCTGGTTTCAGGCGATGGGACGGATCTTTGTGGGGCTCTGCCAGGTGGGTGCGTGGGGCTGCTTTGACGAGTTCAACCGCCTGGAGGAGCGGATGCTATCGGCCGTGTCGCAGCAGGTGCAGTGCATTCAGGAAGCCCTGCGCGAGCACTCCAACCCCAACTGTGACAAGAGTGAGACTTCCCTTTTTCTTTGCGAGTTACTTAGCAACTATGGAGGGAAAGCCCATGTGGGCTGGGTTCCGTTTTGCCACCTTAAATTAGAACTGAATATCGATCCCAGGACTGACTTGCTACAGACAGGGTGGTGAGACCTGGGATGTTACAGTGTGGGCAGTCAGTGCTGCTCAGGCCAGAGCAGTCCACACCCTGGCTGTCCTTCCCCGGGTGGACAAGAGTCCCTCTGCTCCCTCCCACAGCATCTGCCTGCAGCAAGTGTCGGGCCATTGTGGGCCCCCCTGCTCCCATCCTCCTCCCTGCATGCCCACAGAGCCAGCCTTCTTCCAGGGGGCGTTGGGGATGCACCCTCTGTCACTATAGGAGGACCTGTTCTGAGAGCCTCCAAGGGCGCCTTCCCCTGCTTTGTTCCGTACAAGGCCAGGTGCACCCAGTGGGGGCAGGGCAGGTGCTGGAGGAAGTAAGGCACTGGTGGCTGACCGTTCACACGCACAGTTAACTTTTGGTGTTGCTTTCATTCTGCAATAATAGGAACTTGTCTTACCGAAGGACTGGCAGAGCTCTCGGTGAAACAAAAGGGGTGTCAGAGAAAGCACTGTGTGCTCGGGGTTCTGTACTGAGTAAAGGGGTCAAGTGTGGGTGGTGGTGGTTGATCCCAGGAAAAGGCAGTCCTCAGGGTCTGAGCCACTCAATTGTGTCACGTGGATTGATTTTTTATCTCTGCAACTACTGTTGGCCTGCATTTCTATCCTTACATTGACCTTGTGACACACAATAATGCGCAAGCAGAGTATGCACTTCCTGCCTCTCGTGACTTTGTTCCATGTTCAGGTGGCTTTCATGTAGGTGAGGTGTGCACAGCTAGGTCTGCCCAGGCAGGGTGACATGCCAGTAGGAGGGCCAGAGAGTGGCTCCCTGCAGCCCTGGGCTTTGGGCTTTAGAGGCTAGTGGGAAAACGGGTGCTTTGTGATTTTAGGGAGATTTTACCCTGGTTTTGAACATTTCGAATCTTAACACCAGTCTCTGATTTCCAGCCTCCGCCCCTATTACTTGTGAGCTGCTCAACAAGCAAGTGAAGGTGAGCCCAGACATGGCCATCTTTATCACCATGAACCCTGGCTATGCAGGCAGGTCCAACCTTCCCGACAACCTCAAGAAGCTATTCCGGAGCTTGGCCATGACCAAGCCTGACCGGCAGCTCATCGCCCAGGTCATGCTATACTCGCAGGGCTTCCGCACTGCTGAGGTCCTCGCCAACAAAATCGTCCCATTCTTCAAGTGAGTGCCCCAGAGTTATCCCTGACCGTGTGCCTAGCGTGTGTGAGATGTGCCACCTAAGGTTCATCTCTAATCATGGCACAGCTTGCCAAGTGTCTGTGTCTGATTTCTTGACTCTCTGGCTGCTTGGAGTGTACTGTTGTAAGGCAAACCCTTTCTCTTTCAGACTATGTGATGAGCAGCTCTCTTCTCAAAGCCATTATGACTTTGGTCTCCGAGCTTTGAAGAGTGTGCTGGTAAGTGCAGGAAATGTGAAGAGAGAGAGAATTCAGAAGATAAAGAGGGAGAAAGAAGAACGAGGGGAAGCAGTTGATGAAGGAGAAATTGCAGAAAATTTACCTGAACAAGAGGTTTGTACACATGTTCTTTTAATCACTCACACCTTAAACACTAATTTTTTTTAAAGATTTATTTATTTGAGAAAGAGTGCACGTGAGCAGGGGGAGGGGCAGAGGAGAGAGGGGGGGCAGAGAAGCAGACTCCCCACTGAGCGTGGAGCCTGACGTGGGGCTTGGTCCCAGGGTCCAGATCATGATCTGAGCCAAAACCAAGAGTCAGAGGCTTAACTGACTGATCCAGAGACCCCTAAACACTAATATTTAAATTGGCGTTTTTAACATCTAAACCATGGCTTGAAAGTCCCCGTTGCGATTCACACGTCCTGGGATGGGTGGGTAGAAGACGCTATATTTGCACAGTGAACTGAGTCACTAACAGCCGCGTCTTTCTTACGTACCTTCTGGGGATACGGCAGTAGCCGTGCGAGGCGGGCTCCCTCCACCAACCCCCAACCCCTGCTCAGAGCTAGTCTCTCTTCTCACCTTTAGATTCTGATCCAGAGCGTCTGTGAGACTATGGTGCCCAAGCTGGTGGCAGAAGACATCCCACTGCTCTTCAGCCTCCTGTCAGATGTGTTCCCTGGGGTCCAGTACCACCGGGGCGAAATGACTGCGCTTCGAGAAGAGCTGAAGAAAGTGTGCCAGGAGATGTACCTGACGTACGGAGACGGAGAAGAAGTCGGCGGGATGTGGGTTGAGAAGGTAACCAGGGTTGGCCCTGCTAGCTGCTCTGTGCGGTCACGGCAGCCGTGGGCCCCGGGAAGGAGCCATGTTTGAGAGAACTCGGACCATGAGGGCCAGGGAGGCACGGCATCTGCTGTATGGAAATTTGACCCAAGGCTTTCTTCTTAACTTAAAGACATAACATTTTACCTGAAAATTTCCTCTATCTGGTGTAGTTCATTCTCTGAAAATGCTGACTGACACATGATTGTTATGGAAAGTATTTATGCCAGTACAAGTTCTACTACAAGTCTTTCCAGCATCATAGGTTAACAACATAAACCTGCTAATCAGCGCGTGGTTTATATTCTGTTTTGGCTTCTTTCCTTTCCTTTCTCTGGGAGACTAAGAAGCGTACTGTCACATGGCTGCATGCTGAGCCTGAGCAGTACTGGACCGGGTCGCATAAATGGCTCATCCATGGAGTCTACACCTCTTTAAAGGGGATCTTATGTGCCTCTTTTGAGGCAGCTTGGTAGGCATCCCCTGTTCTGCTGGCTCCCAGCCAAAGAACTCCCCATGGCTTAGTTAAAACTCTTCCTGAAATATTTTTTGTAGATGTGGCGCATGTAACTTTAAAAGTTCTAGGTAGTACTTGCCTTTAGGAATTCAGAGCACCTCTCTCGTGTCTGCTGCCATGAGGAGGGGCTGGAGAACCTTCTTGTTCTTTCTCTGGACTGGTTATGATGTGGTCTCTTTGGCCCGGCAGGTCCTCCAGCTCTATCAGATCACCCAGATCAACCATGGCCTGATGATGGTGGGGCCCTCGGGAAGCGGGAAGAGCATGGCTTGGCGCGTGCTCCTAAAGGCTTTGGAGAGGCTCGAGGGCGTGGAGGGCGTGGCCCACATCATTGACCCCAAGGCCATTAGCAAAGACCACCTTTATGGAACCCTGGACCCCAACACCAGGGAATGGACAGATGGGCTGTTCACACATGTCCTCAGAAAGTGAGTTCACCTTGATTCCAGCAAGTGGGACCTGGGTGCTCTGTCCTTATATTAATGGTGCATGTTACTTTTTTAGCCAAAACTAAATGAGTTAAAATGTCACTGCAGAACTCTGTAGGGTAAGCATTTCTAATGTTAGAATCTCAAGTTGGTCAATAGCTATTTCAAAACCTTTCCAAACCAGGATCATAGACAACGTGAGGGGTGAGCTACAGAAGCGCCAGTGGATTGTGTTTGATGGTGACGTGGACCCCGAGTGGGTGGAGAACTTGAACTCGGTGCTGGACGACAACAAGCTTCTGACTCTGCCAAATGGCGAGCGCCTCAGCCTTCCACCCAATGTAAGTGTCCTTCTTTGGGGTGTCAAACCGGATATCCTGTGTGCTAGCAGAGTGCCGCTCTGGAGATGAGGCTCCAGGTTCTGTAGTAGGAGTCAGCTGTGTAAATAGTTTTCAGAGTTGATGGGGAGTTCCTTGTACTAGATTTTTCTATTGCTGTGGCAAGTGAGAAATATTTCCATAGGACTAATAACTTTCTGCTATTTGCTGAATGTTAAGCATGCTCCAAAATTCCTAATTAAGACTTTTAACTGAACATTATGGGGTTGTTGTTAGGATTTCTGAAGTTATTGAATATCTGGGAAGTGGCAAAATTAGTATTTTTAGATATGGAAGCTTTCAAGGCTATCCCTTAGAAATGAGCTTTTGGTGCAGGTCCTGGACACACCACCAGATAGATAAGGAAACATGGGTGGGCCTGGCAAGGATTTGCAGTCTACTGAAGGTCCAGCGGGAAAAAACCCAGATCAAACCCCTGCTGTCCTGGGGCACACAGTCTGATACGGACAACAGAAAAACAAGGGAAACAGTGTTAAGTGGTAAGGAAAAGATGAGCTGGAAGTGAGTGGTGGGTGTTGGCGAGATCTGGAGGACGCACCGTCAGGAAGGGCAATGTGGAGGCATCACCGAGAAGTGTTTGTAGTGATCGAGGCAGTGAGGGAGCCAGTCTGTGGGCCTCCAGGCGTTCCAGTTCCAGGTGAAGGGGCAGAGAACTGGGGGCTTGGTCAGAGGTGCAAGGAGCAAGGGGAGAAAAGGCAGGTGAGACCAGGGAGGAAGGGGGCCAGTCAGGTTGGGCTGGGGTCACTGTGAGGACTGGCACTCGCCCACTGGGTGAGTCAGGAGCCATGGGAGTGTCTGGATCAGATCCCTCTTGCTGTTGGGTGCAGAGTAATCGCAGAGAGCAGAGTGGGAGCTGAGCGGTAGCCCAGGGTGTGCGCCAGAGCAGTCGGCAGCACGGGCTGCTGAGTTTCGGTGTAATTTAAAGTTCGTGCTGGTGGGAATCGCCGAGGGGCCAGAGGTGGGCGTGAGACAAAGGAGGAATCATTTTGCATGAGCAGCTGGTGAATGTGAACCTTTGGGCCAGCAGTGGTGGTTGTCATCACGTCAGAAACCAAGCCAGGGATGCCTAGTGCCGCTCAGGAAATGTGCACTTGGACTTGTGTCTTGATTGACTTGTCGGGTCTTTCTGTTATGGCTTGTTATCCAGTAGATCCTAACCATTGTTGGAAAGAGATTGCTCTCCTGTGAGGTAGGCTAGCCCTGAGGTTAAGGCTCGGGAATCAGACCATCTGGTTTGAATCTCGGCCCCATTTACCAGCAGTGGGACCCGAGCCAGGTACCCAGCCCTGTTTGTGAAACAAGAGTCACTGACGTGCCTGCCTCAGGGGATCCGTGTGAGGGTTCGTGGGTTCAGGCAGGGGGTATGGCAGCCACACCCGGCCTGGGGTAAGGCTGGTGCACATCTGCTGAGGACGCCCCCTCCGAGGGAGCTGTTTCTTCTCTCCACCGAGAGCTTATCTCGAGGGCTCACCTGCTTTTCTCCCAGCACACACGTTTCCTACCCAGATTCTTTTTTTTTTTTTTTAAAGATTTTATTTATTTAATTGACAGAGAGAGAGAGATAGAGAAAGAGGGAACACAAGCAGGGGGAGTGGGAGAGGGAGAAGCAGGCTTCCCGCTGAGCAGGGAGCCCGATGTGGGACTTGATCCCAGGACCCTGGAATCATGACCTGAGCCGAAGGCAGTTGCTTAACCAACTGAGCCACCCAGGCGCCCCTCTTTTTTTTTTTTTTTTAAGGTTTATTTATTGTAGGGGTGCCTGGGTGGCTCAGGTCATGATCCCAGGGTCCTAGGATCGAGCCCCTCATCGGGCTCCCTGCTCCACAGGGAGTCTGCTTCTCCCTCTCCCACTCCGCGTGCTTTTGAGGGAACTCCACTCCCTCTCCCACTCGCTGTGTCTCTCTCTGTCAAATAAATAAAATCTTAAAAGAAAAAAAAAAGATTTATTTTAGAGAGCGTACATGAACTCATGCGTGCAAGCGGAGGGCAGAGGCAGAGGGAGAGATAATCTGAAGCAGACTCCCGGCTGAGCGTGGAGCCGGATGTGGGGCTTGATCTCACAACCCTGAGCTCATGACCTGAGCCGAGACCAAGGGTCGGACGCTCGACTGACCGAGCCCCCCCCAGGCGCCCCTCCTACCCAGATTCTTGTGGAGAGCAGCTGGTGGATGTTGTAGTGAAGACAGTCATAGATGTTTTCACTTTTAAACTAAGTGCAGAAAATTTTAATTGACCTTTCAACATGTATGTAGGTAAAATTATTTTAACATCTGCGTTTCTGCCAAACCCGCGCCATTAAATATGCTCTGTATTTTCTTTCAAGGTGCGAATAATGTTCGAAGTGCAGGACTTGAAATACGCCACGCTGGCCACGGTGTCGCGCTGCGGCATGGTCTGGTTTAGTGAGGATGTGCTCAGCACAGACATGATCTTCAACAACTTCCTGGCCAGGCTGCGCAGCATCCCCCTGGACGAGGGAGAGGACGAGGCCCAGCGCCGGCGCAAGGGCAAGGAGGACGAGGGGGAGGAGGCCGCGTCCCCGATGCTGCAGGTGCGAGGCCGTCGGCGCCCTGCCCGGTGCGGCCACAGGTCGACCTGCGGGAGGGCCGGGCTTCACGTGCGCTGGCTGCGGGAGGGCCGGGCTTCACGTGCGCTGGCTGCGGGAGGGCCGGGCTCACGTGCGCTGGCTGCGGGAGGGCCGGGCTTCACGTGCGCTGGCGTCGAGCGTGCCGCCCCCGAGGCTCTGGAAGCCAAGGGAGCCGCGGCCCTCCTTCCCGGCTGGTCACTGCGGAAGCAGGGCACTCGAGGGAGCTGTGCGTCATCAGTGCTGTCTCAGACCGCTCCTCGGGAAGCGGTCTCAGCTGCCCAAGTGAAGACATGTTGGGGGAAAATGTAGAGAATTCTTTCAGTTATCTGACTTTTCTCTGTGAATTCATGGAACACTGCCTTTTTCCATTTCAACAGTGAAAGCCAGTGTTCCCAGGAAGTGTGATTTTTGGGAACTACCAAGATAAAGGAATAACGATTGGTCACTGAAGCTTATCCAAAAAACATTTTTTTTGCAGGTCACATGAACCTCTGCTGGGCTTAAGTGAGAATACATGAAAGTCTCTGGGCTTTCTGAAATGATAGTTAAGTATCATTTACTGCCTCTTGCAGATCCAGAGGGATGCAGCCACAATCATGCAGCCGTATTTCACCTCCAACGGCCTGGTCACCAAGGCCCTGGAGCATGCCTTCAAGCTGGAGCACATCATGGACCTGACCCGCCTCCGCTGCCTGGGCTCGCTCTTCTCCATGCTGCACCAGGCCTGCCGGAACGTGGCCCAGTACAACGCCAACCACCCCGACTTCCCCATGCAGATCGAGCAGCTGGAGCGCTACATTCAGGTCAGGGGGTGCATGCGTCACGGGAGAGCAGGGCTCCACCAGGGCCGTGCACGCATGACCTCTGTGAGCCTCCCGAAACCGTATGCCCGCTTGGGTGTGTTCTCTTTCCTGGGCACGGGGTCAGGCTTTCATGGGGGCCAAGAAAGATGCGGGAGTGTCCATGATCCAAGAACGCTGAGAACCACTCTCTTCAAGGTTAACATCGCCATAAATGTCTTTATTGTTGAAATTTTATTTTGTTTCCTCATTCAATAGCGGTATCTGGTTTATGCCATACTCTGGTCCTTGTCTGGAGACAGTCGGCTGAAAATGAGAGCAGAGCTGGGTGAATACATCCGAAGAATCACAACAGTGCCACTGCCCGCTGCACCCAACATACCCATCATCGATTACGAAGTAAGTGCGGGGGGTGGGGGGGGGGCGTGGCATAGCCTTCTTCCCCTTGATCTTGCCATGTTGGTTTAACCCCTCCTGGAGCCACCTCACCATGAGCTTGGCTTACTCCTTCTGTTTCATAAAGGGATTCTGACCTTTGTTTTATGTGGTATAAAAGGAAAGTAGATGTGAAGGTGCTAGTTGTGATTTGTGTGAAAGCAAGCAAGTCTCTAAGTGAGGAGGTGTGGGGGTCCTCAAGTGAGCTGCGCCCCTTCTCTGGGTGTAGGTGTCCATCAGCGGAGAGTGGTCGCCGTGGCAGGCCAAGGTGCCTCAGATTGAAGTGGAGACACACAAGGTGGCGGCCCCCGATGTTGTCGTGCCGACTCTGGACACTGTCCGCCACGAAGCCCTCTTGTACACCTGGCTGGCCGAGCACAAGCCACTGGTCTTGTGCGGCCCCCCGGGGTCTGGCAAGACCATGACACTCTTCAGCGCCCTCCGGGCCTTGCCTGACATGGAGGTAAAGAGGCTGGGATGTGGGCAGCAGGCCTTTCAGTGCTGGAATGCGGGATGGGCCTTACAGTCCTTCGTTTGTTTCTCCCTGTCTGAAGGTTGTGGGTCTTAACTTCTCGAGTGCTACGACCCCAGAGCTCCTGCTGAAGACTTTTGACCACTACTGTGAGTACAGACGCACACCTAATGGGGTCGTTTTGGCTCCTGTTCAACTTGGAAAGTGGCTGGTACTATTCTGTGATGAGATCAACTTGCCGGACATGGATAAATATGGGACACAGAGGGTGATATCCTTCATCAGACAGGTTTGTGTGTATCCGCAAGTCCCCACTGCCCTTGTTCACATTTGCTCCTGATGTGCTAACGCTCCCACTTGCCCTCAGATGGTGGAGCACGGAGGCTTTTACCGAACCTCAGATCAAACATGGGTGAAGCTGGAGAGAATCCAGTTTGTTGGGGCTTGTAATCCACCCACCGATCCTGGAAGAAAGCCCCTCTCTCACAGGTAACACAGCTTTGTAGACTGCGCTGGCCTCACACACACCTGTTCCAGGATTGTTCTAGATGTAGCACAATGAAAATCTGATTGTAATTATAAAAAGGTAACAAAATCCTGCTTATCATAGGGTGGCCCCTGGGCTCCTTTCGCTGTGCTGCAGTCCTAGGAAAACACACTTGAAAATAAAAGCACTGACTCTTGAGTAGTAATGAGCTAACTGCCGCCTAGGGCCAAGATGGGGTAGAATACGCCTGAATCATTTTCCCATTTCCCATCTTTGCTTGGCTCTTTTTCAAGTTTTTTTGCGTCTGCTGTAATGTGTCAGAGCCCGGCCTGAGCGGTTTTTGTGTAATCTCTGTGTTAACTGTGACATGAAGCCTGCGTGGATAGATGGGGAAGCAGCCCCGGGGGTGGGCCCGAGACGGGGCCGCTGACCACTCAGGCGCACCGCTCCTTCCCTTGAGTGGCTGAGCCAGCTGTCCTCACACAGATTCTTGCGTCACGTGCCTGTTGTGTATGTGGATTACCCGGGACCCGCCTCCCTGACACAGATCTACGGCACCTTCAACCGGGCCATGCTGAGGCTCATCCCATCCCTGCGCACGTACGCGGAGCCGCTCACGGCCGCGATGGTGGAGTTCTACACCATGTCTCAGGTACTCAGGGCTTCTCTGCTCCTCTAGTAACTGAAGAACACTGTTAAAAGATTGAGCTTTAGTGAAAAAGAGAGGTGGTTCTCACGATTGTGACTTGCCAGTCTTGGGGAAGCCTTCCCGAGGGCACGTGAGAGAGCTGCCCATCTGCCTGTGGGGACAGCATCATGCTCCTAGTGCTTTATGAGCGCTTGCCTGTCCCATGTTGCAAATGTTTTTCCTAGTATTTAGTTGGCTTTTAATTTTGTAGAACTGCAACTTTCTCTGCAGAATTTTTAATGTCGAGTGTCTTTTTTTCTCTTTATTTCTGCTTTTGAAATCATGCTTTCCCTGAACTTAGGAATTACCTTTTTTAAAGTATTTTTGGAAGAATTTTTTGTACTTTCTTTTAAATATAATTAATTTCAATGTAAAAATGAGCAACTTGGATCGAACTTTGTTCTGGGTAGTTGTCCAGTTGTTCCGACATTACTAATTCATCCTTAAATATTCCAGGGCCTAGGTAGTTCATTTTCAATATAAAAACGTTATACAGCATTTGACCTTTCACTGACTTTTCATGTCTTAAGATATTTACACATACCTCCACTTTTCTGAACCCGCAGGAGAGATTCACTCAGGACACACAACCCCACTATATCTACTCACCCCGTGAGATGACAAGGTGGGTACGAGGGATCTTCGAGGCCCTGAGACCTCTGGAGACTCTGCCCGTGGAAGGCCTCATTCGGATTTGGGCACATGAAGCCCTCCGTCTCTTCCAAGACAGGTAAAGCCGAGGCTGCGGTTAGCTTCATGGTCCCCTACTCAGATGCTTACCACCCTCCAAGTTAGGGTGTATGCAAGGCTGCCCTGCCCAGATTTGAGCCAGGCTCTGCTGGTGGTGAAAGGGGGTGGAGGCGGTGAGAGTGGACTTGTGTCTGGGCACTGAGCACAGCCACCCCCAAGCGTTGATGGGTCTCAGGGTGCAGGGACTGCCCTCCGCTGCTTACTGAGTGGCATGGGACAGGGCACTTCCAATAACCTCTACAACCGTCAAGTGGGTACCGCATAACCTTGTCAAAGCTAGAGATCTCGAGAATTTGAATGCCTTTCTAGGGGCCGTTGGCTGGCTTAGTTGGTGGAGCATTCGACTCTTGACCTCGGGGTCATGAGTTCGAGCCCCATGTTGGGTATAGAAATTACTTAAAAAAAAACAAACAAACAAAACACCATGATTGAATGCCTTCTAACAACTACGTGGCATAGAGTTTCCGTAACCACCACTCCTCACCCTCGATCTTTACTCTCATCGGAGGGTTTGCAGCTCTGTCCTTGGGATTTCAGTTTTCTCTTTACCTGTTGGCCACTTGTCTCAGGAGTTGCCTTCTAGCTTCTGAGTTTTTCTGGTGAAGTCACCAGTACTTAGGGAAAGAGCTGCTCATGACCGGAGTGATCAGTGTGGATCGTGGAAAGTTTTGTGGTTCGAGTCACAGGAAATGCCAGAGTGAAAAGCTGGATCTTTACCTCTTGAGGAATCTTGAAAGTTACTGACATTTTATTAGCCAGAACCAACTTCTTGCATTCTTTATAGTTCAGTACGATCTTTGTTTGACAATAAATTCTTAATTTTCCTAGCTCCTGCCCTGTCATTTTTTTTCTTGTATTTTTAATTTTATGTATTTTAGCCTGCATAGACTTTTAGGCTCATTTTAGGCTGGTGTGAGGAAAAGTTAAATTTGTGTTGCTTTGACTCTATTCTAAGCAGTAAATCTTAATTGATTTACCACCATAGTTTCCTACCCAAATTATTAGGGGGAATGATCTGCCTGTGACCTGGGTTACTCAGAACAGTGCAGGAGGGCAGGCCTTTAATGGCAGGGCAGGTCCCCTCACTCCCGGGGTGTGAGGTGGCCGTATGCAGAGGACACAGTCCCTCTGACCACTCACCGTCCTAGATATACGTGATTGGTAGCAATTAGTTAATGGTTACTCCCCGAGGAGAACCCAAGGTGGATGGTTCCCTCTAGACTGAGAAGTACTTAGGTGTTTGGCAGCTACACCTCTAGACCAGTGAGTCTGGCCTCCAGGCAGCTTTTCTCATCCATGCTTTCAAGGAGTCTCAGAATTTTGCTTTGTTATATAGATCTCTGGCTTTCAAATCAGGCTCCTGGAGTCCTTGAGTTCCACACAGCTGCCCTGACCAAGAGCCCAGTGTCCCAGATGAGCAAAGCAAGGTGGAGCAAGGAACATGCTAGGTTTATTTATTTATTTATTTAGATTTTATTTCTTTTATTTGACAGAGAGAGACACAGCGAGAGAGGGAACACAAGCAGGGGGAGTGGGAGAGGGAGAAGCAGACTTCCCGCTAAGCAGGGAGCCTGATGCGGGGCTCGATCCCAGGACCCTGGGATCATGACCCGAGCCGAAGGCAGACGCTTCACGGCTGAGCCACCCAGGCACCCCTAGGTTTTTTTAATTAAAACAAAAACAAAAAAACCTCTAATACTCTCTTTTTTAATAATGAAAAAGTTTGAGCTGTAATTTTCGCAGATTTCCCAAAATACCAGAGACAAAATTTTGTTTTCGTTAAAATGTCGCAGTGGCAGTGTTGCTTGTAAATTCTGACTGGCTGCAGTAACCATATGCCCTGCCTTCACTAGACCTGCACCTGGTGGCCTGCTAACTGTATCACAGAGTCAGCTTCTCAGGAGAGGCCTGTGCCCGCCCTCCCCCCTAATAATCCACAAGGACAGGTCCGGTCTCACCTGCTTGCTTCATGGTTTTCTTTATAAGCCCTGTGTCTCCAACGCTGTGCTTGTCACAGTTCCCATTCTTTTGTTCTCTTACTGCCCCCGTGATATTGGGAACTTTATACTAAGCAAGCTGAGAAACTAGTCATGTTTTATCTTATTTTTTTAAGATTTTATTTATTTGAGAGAGAGACAGCACGAGCTGGTGGGAGAGGCAGAGGGAGGAGCAGACTCCCTGCTGAGCAAGGAGCCTGACGAGGGACTCGATCCCAGGACCTTGGGATCATGACCTGAGCCAAAGGCAGACGCCCAACCCACCACCACTCAGGCGTCCCTCCTGTTGTTATTTTAAAAATCAGTGTGATCAGTCACTCTTAGAGGAGAAATTTTTTTTTACTTCTATTTGTTTCTGCTTTTGTTTTTTAAGTAATCTGTATACCCAGCATGGGGCTTGCACTTAAGACCCCGAGATCGAGTCGCATGCTCTACCAACTGAGCCAGCCCGGCACTCCTAGAGGAATTTTTTTAAATGTAGTGGTTCCATAGTTTTGAGGGGTTTTATATTTAATGTCAAAATTTTGGATTGTTTAAGCTGTCTGGAGTTCAGATTCTTAAGTTTTTCCATTTGTAGAAAATGAAAATTTCTGGTAAGGGCTAATTCTAGCCCTTGGAGTGGCCCACAGCACCAATAAAACCTGGTGTTTTCACACCACGGCCTCTGGACTGATAGGCATGCCACTCTTCTTCCAACAGACTCGTGGAGGACGAGGAGAGGCGCTGGACGGACGAGAACATCGATATGGTTGCTCTGAAGCACTTCCCCAACATAGACAAAGAGAAGGCGATGAGCCGGCCCATCTTGTACAGCAACTGGTTGTCAAAGGTAACAGATATGTCATTTCAGAAATACTTCTTTTTGTCCTTTTAGTTAGAATTCTCTTCTAATCAAAAATAGCTTTTTCCTGAAGCACCCTGTGAGTGGAGATTTGGGTATAGGCATGATGCACTACACATTTGCTGATAATGTGGGGCAAACGGTCCCAGGAATGCGGCTGGGGCTGATTGCCTGCCGTGTGTTTCCTACTCCCGTGAAGTGGCCGCTACAAGAGCCGTGCCGCTCCAGCCAGCAGGGGTCACGGCTTCCACACGTTTGCAGTGAAAGGAGACTTTCCCTTTGCTTTCACTTTCCTCACGCTATAAAAATGAGCTAATTGTGAATAACTTGCATGAAAACGTTTCATATACTTTGTACTAAACAAAGTTGACGTTCCCAGAATAGCTATGAGCTGTCCTTTTTCCAGAGAAGTAGGATGTTTTAGCAAGTTGTAGTTTCAGTATGCATTTCATTCAGTAGGAAGTGCAGACACAGGGATGAGTAAAGTCTTCGTGTAGGGAGCTCACAGTCCAACAGGGGAGACAGGTGGAAACGGCTCCGTCTGGGGAGAGATCTTGGTGGAGCAGACCCTGGCGTTGGGTCTTAAAGAGGGCCTCACGGAAGCAAGAAATAGCAAGATAGGTTTGTTTGGTGCTGCTAGAATTTTCTGGACTCCAGATCCTGATCCTGCTCATTTATAGGCACCATCTTCTTCCAGTGGTTCATCTGTCACTGTCTCTGTTGTGTCTTTTGAAGAAGCAATGTTGTTAAAGCTCTGTTATTTAACCCATAATCCATTTATAATTGTGTGTGTATGTGGAGTGAGCTCCAGGTCCGTTTCCAGTTTTTCCTGAGGGATGTCCATTGTCCCAACATAGGACCCAGCACTGTTGGTTGGATAATCCCTTACTTGGCAGCGTCTCTCTGTCGTCATGGGCTCTCCGCATGCAAGGGTCTGTTTCAGAGGCTCTGTCCTGTTCTGTTGATTATTTGTCCCTTCCTGAGCTCAGATTGCAGGGCCCTGAGAGCGATGGTAAAGTCTGATGAGTAGGCCTTCACACCTGCTGCTTCTTTAGGGACTCTGACCATCCTTGGCCCTCTCCTCTTCCAAATGAAATTAGAATTGGCTTGTCCAGTTATACCAAAACCACCACCGCTGTCCGCCCTTGAGATTGAGGCCAGGATTACATTGGCTTTCCCTGTCAGTTTGGATGGAACTGACATTTTTACAGTAGTTTGCTTTTCTCTGCATGGTCATGGTCTTTGTCTTCATTTTTTTAGGTCCTTCTGTAAGGTCTTTTTAGTGAAGTTCGGTTTTCTCTACAAAAATTTTCCATGGTTTTAGATCCAGTCCTAGTTAACGTATATTTTTGTGGCTATGTTGTAAATACCTTCTTTTGTTGCGTTTTTTTTTTTTAAGATTTTATTTTTTAAACAATCTATACACCCAACATGGGGCTTGAATGAACTCACAACCCTCAGATCGAGAGTCTTGTGCTCTACCGGCTGAGCCAGCCAGGCGCCCCTGAGTATATGGAAATATAACTGGTGTAATAACAAAGATGATTTCTTAGTAATTTGGGTCTTACCTTTTTTTCTACAGGATTACATCCCTGTAGACCAGGAAGAATTGAGAGATTACGTCAAAGCTCGGCTGAAAGTCTTCTATGAAGAAGAACTTGATGTCCCTCTGGTCCTGTTTAATGAAGTGTTAGACCACGTGCTCAGGATCGACCGGTGGGCTTTTTGTTGTTACAGCCTCACCACTGGCCTAAGCTACTGTTAATGTAGGATCCTGCCAGGCCTCCCCACCTTCCCCCACCTCACCTCCACCCCGCCTCTCCACCAAACAACCCCCCTTTCCCCTCCCCGCCCCCCCGTCCTTCTCAGTCCAGCTTCTCTGGCCCATACTTGCCTGCTGCTCGGCACTTACTCAGGTCCTGCTAGCAGTCTGTTCCTACCACGATTGAAAGCTCTATTAGAATTGGGTCTGTCTGGGGCGCCGGGGTGGCTCAGTCGTTAAGCGTCTGCCTTCGGCTCAGGTCATGGTCCCAGGGTCCTGGGAGGGAGTCCTGCATCGGGCTCCCTGCTCAGCAGAAGCCTGCTTCTCCCTCCCCCACTCCCCCTGCTTGTGTTCGCTCTCTCGCTGTGTCTTTCTCTGTCAAATAAATAAATAAAATCTTTAAAAAAAAAAAAAAAAGAAGAATTGGGTCTGTCTGCCTCCTGCCATCTGAGCTTCTGGAGGACAGGACCGCATCCTACTGATATTTGCATCCCCCTAGACCTGGCAAATAGCGATTGCTCAACAACTGTTTAACCTACAGATTGAAGTTAAAACACATTAAAAATGTTGTAGATTAACTCCTGAGAAAGTTTAGGACCTGAGTGTTGAAAGGGGAACAGATCATAAAAGTCTTGAATTGTATCTTTTTCTGATAATGTTTCAGAATATTCCGCCAGCCTCAGGGCCACTTGCTTCTGATTGGTGTCAGTGGAGCGGGAAAAACCACCCTGTCCCGTTTTGTGGCCTGGATGAATGGTTTGAGCGTGTACCAGATTAAGGTGGGTCTGGTCGACACTTTTAAACCCAGCAGTGGATTCCTGATGCATGCACGCGGCTCCTTGAGTGAGAACGGACCTAACCTGTCAACTCCTTCTGTAGGTGCACAGGAAGTACACCGGGGAAGACTTTGATGAAGACCTTCGGACCGTGTTGAGGCGTTCTGGCTGTAAGAATGAAAAGATTGCATTTATCATGGATGAATCCAACGTATTGGATTCTGGATTCCTGGAGCGAATGAATACGCTTCTGGCCAACGGGGAGGTAAGTGCCGCATGGCATGCTGTTGCGTATGCGTGGCGGCAGGTCACCAGAACCAGCCACAGTAGTTGTGCTCTCTCATTCACTAGGTTCCTGGCCTCTTCGAAGGGGACGAGTATGCCACCCTGATGACCCAGTGTAAAGAGGGGGCCCAGAAGGAGGGCTTGATGCTGGACTCGCATGAGGAGCTGTACAAATGGTTCACCAGCCAGGTCATCCGCAACCTCCACGTGGTCTTCACCATGAACCCGTCGTCAGAGGGGCTCAAGGACCGCGCAGCCACTTCCCCAGCACTTTTCAACAGGTACGCCGGTGTCTGCTCAGCTCCGGGTCATGGGAGCCGGTTTCTCCCCAAGGGGCAGGCCCTGCTCTTGGGGGCTGTGTGAGACGTGGGTGTCTTTCTCAGGTGTGTGTTGAACTGGTTTGGGGACTGGTCCACGGAAGCACTGTATCAAGTGGGCAAAGAATTCACAAGTAAAATGGACCTGGAGAAGCCCAATTACATCGTGCCCGATTACATGCCCGTCGTGTATGACAAACTGCCGCAGCCGCCGTCACACCGCGAAGCTATCGTAAACAGCTGTGTGTTTGTTCATCAGACTCTCCACCAGGTGGGTTCGGTGTCCAGGCCGCGGAAGAGTAAACCGATGAAGAGGAGAGCTGGGGGGACATGGTAGTAGACGCGACGCCATGGCCCGTTTTTACCTCTGTCGGGGGCACGTCCTCCTCGTTACCAGCCTGCACCTTGTGGGGTCACTGACCTTCACTTCTCTCTGGTGTCTGCCTCTGTAAAGCGTTCTTCTCTGCTTTTCTTATCTCCCTGCCCGTGTGTGTGTGTGGGCCCTGGTTCTCCATTTTGCACCAGGGGTCAGCATGCTTTTATTGTAGAAGGCCAGTTAGCTAATGCCTTGGGCTTTGTGGACCAGGAGGGGTCAGTAGGGCCGTGTGCCGCTAGCGCTTCATTTGCAGGAACATCAGTGGCGGCCAGGGTTGCTGACCCTTGCTTTAGACTCCTTGTCATGGAAGAGTCCAGTCGGCTCCTATCTGAAAGGCTTTGTGAAAATCACTCTGAACCTTTGTGGGTGTCCCATTGACCCCTGCCCTGCCACCCCTGCCGCACCTGCAGGCTGCCCCCGTTTCCTCCGGAGTGTGGCCCGGCGCTGGCTTCCCTCACTGGTCTCGTGTCCCGTTGCCCTGCTTTAGTCTGAGGGCCCAGAGCAGCCGGTCACACAGAGCTGTGCCCTCGCGCCCTCTTCCTGCTATTGTCTCTTACTTCGGTGTCCGTGGAAAATAAGCAGAAGCAGAGGAGGCACGGTGCACAGTACCCCCAGCTGTGGAGCCGATTCACACGGAGTACATGGGTGCAGTCGCCGAGGTCACCTCTGTGTCGTAGAGATGTTTAAGGAGAGAGCTTAGGGGTCTCAGGGGCTCCCTGGGATCTTACAGGAGGCTGAGCTGAGACCCCAGCTCAAGTGTGACTCCTGGGGGCTGAGTCCATGCCACCGTGTCACATGGCAGAGCAGTAGCTTTTTGAGGTGAAGTCACAGAGAATGTTCTGGAGAGTGAAAGGATTGAACTATTTTCTAAAAGGCTAATGCTCGGCTAGCAAAGCGCGGGGGCAGAACGATGGCCATCACGCCTCGCCACTACTTGGACTTCATTAACCATTACGCCAACCTGTTCCACGAGAAGCGGAGCGAGCTGGAGGAACAGCAGATGCATTTGAATGTCGGGCTCAGAAAGATCAAAGAAACGGTTGACCAGGTACATCCCAGGGCTTCGCTTCACTTACAGGCAGGGGGCTGACGTGAGGACCCTTCCCAGGTGATTTCTGCGTGATTCTGTTTTCCTAACGTGGCGTCTGTCCCTCAGGTGGAGGAGCTGCGGCGTGACTTGAGGATCAAGAGCCAGGAGCTGGAGGTGAAGAACGCGGCCGCCAATGACAAGCTGAAGAAGATGGTAAAAGACCAGCAGGAGGCGGAGAAGAAGAAGGTACGTGTCTCAGGAGCCCTGGCCTGCTGGGCAGTCTCGGGAGCGTAGGAAGTCTAGTCTGGTGGGCTTCGGGGTTTGACAGGTTGGGATGGGGGTGTCTGGGTGGGGTAGGGGGTGTTCAGGAGTCACTCAGCAAAGTAACCAGTACCCACAGCCGAGCCCTTCTTCCTTTCTAGGTGATGAGCCAAGAAATTCAGGAACAGCTGCATAAGCAGCAGGAAGTGATCGCAGACAAACAAATGAGTGTCAAAGAAGATTTGGACAAGGTGGAGCCTGCTGTCATCGAGGCCCAGAACGGTACGCGGTCCTGTCCTATCTGGCTTTCTAGAGAGGGTGCCCTCCATCCACGGTGCTGTGGAAGGTGGGGACTGAGCCTGGTCGATATCTCAAGGCTTTCCTAAACACTGAAGACTGTCTTTGTCTCATAAAGCAAAGTTCTTACAACGCTACACTGTTTTCACCAGAGTAGAACCCTTCTCGTGAGAGACAATTGACAAAATAAAGTTTATGTGAATACATGGGTTTTTAAAAAAAATCTGGTGATAATTACATGAACATGCTCTTAGGAATCCCTGATTTGAACATCAGCAGAAGTGCCATAAAGCGTGCAGTGTTTGTGGTCTCGTGGTTGTCCAAGCGTGCTCCGGCCGGGCCAGTGACTACTGACTTAGATGCTGTAGCAGGCGCTCCCCACCCCCGCCCTGGGCCCGCCCCGCCCCTGTGCTCCCTCCCGGCCCCAGGGTGTTTGTTCCACAAATGAAGTCTTCCTATTACACCATAGGAGGAATTGACAGACACCGTCCGAACTATAGATTTTCCTTGAGAGATTAAATGAGAACTTCATATAGTTCTCACTGCCAAGTAACCACTGAAAAACTGTTTTCATAAAAGTTCAGGCTGGATAACTGTGTTTTAGCTTGTAGAAGGCATCGGCCATCCCTTTAGAACTGTATTCACCCAGCCAGGCAGACAGTTTCCAGGCAGACTGAAAACATTTTTGTTTAAATTGTGGAAGACACGTACATGATTAAAATACCTGAATCGTTTTAAGTCTTTCTGGAGGTGAAGGAGTTAATGGGGGCCTGTGAGATTGCGGAAGGCAGCATTCTGCTGTTTACGGAATGTTCAGTGTGGGCTTGTTAGTAAAGTGAGGTCTTCGTATTTATTTAAAAGGTCGGTTACTCCTACTATTCTAGTTTAAGTTTAAAGACGACGTCTCGTTTGCTGGGACCTTCCGAGCAGTGACCGCCCCCCACCTCGTCGGAGCCACGGCTCTGGTGTGCGGCGGCCCCTCACTGCGCTTCCTCTGTCCCCCTCCCACCCCCACCTCTTCTGCCGCCGCTGTGCTCAGCCGTGAAGTCGATAAAGAAGCAGCACCTGGTGGAGGTGCGGTCCATGGCCAACCCTCCTGCGGCCGTGAAGCTGGCACTCGAGTCCATCTGCCTGCTGCTGGGGGAGAGCACCACGGACTGGAAGCAGATCCGCTCCATCATCATGAGGGAGAACTTCATCCCCACCATCGTCAACTTCTCTGCGGAGGAGATCAGGTAAGTGTTGCCAGGAAGCAGAAGACCGTGCCCAGGTGTTGGGAGGTGGCCCTGCTATGGCGTGGCCGTGTCACTGTGGCCGGGCGTATGCCAGAAGGTGGCGTCCGTTACGTTAGCGGCACACATACCTTCCAAGCCGTTTCCCTCAAAGGAGTAGTCCGATTTCTTCCTCCCATTCCCGGCACTAGCTTTCCGATTCCTTAGCCCCTGTGAGCCAAGTCCTGCGCCATCGCCACGTAGCGAGCACCTCCCCCGCAGAGCTGGTGCTGGACACTGCCTCCCGTCAGGGGAGGGTCAGGGCAGGAGGGTCCGAGGCCTTCCTGGCGGCAGCCCCACTGTCACCCAGAACACAGGCGGGTCTGGTCACAGGGGCAGCAGATGGGAACTGGCCTTTATGTTGCGGTTTCGTAAAAACGCTACATTCACCCTACACGAACTTAGAGCTACGTTTCCTCTTTTGCAGCGATGCCATCAGGGAGAAGATGAAGAAAAACTACATGTCCAACCCAAGCTACAACTACGAGATCGTGAACCGGGCGTCCCTGGCCTGTGGGCCCATGGTGAAGTGGGCGATCGCACAGGTAGCCGGTGTGGCCCCGGGCTCCTGTGCGGAAAGCCACAGCCCGTCCAGTCGCTTGTGAAGAGTAACTACCGTTTGTCCCCCTCAGCTTAACTACGCCGACATGTTAAAGCGGGTGGAGCCCCTGCGCAATGAGCTGCAGAAGCTGGAGGACGATGCCAAGGACAACCAGCAGAAGGCCAACGAGGTGGAGCAGATGATCCGGGACCTGGAGGCCAGCATCGCCCGTTACAAGGAGGAGTACGCTGTCCTCATCTCGGAGGCCCAGGCCATCAAGGCGGACCTGGCCGCTGTGGAAGCGAAAGTAAGACTGTCGCCAGGCCATGCCTTTCTGCCGACTCCCTTAGCTCGCTCTGCCCGTGTGCACGCCCCATGTTCATCTCGGCCAGCTAGCTCTGGGGTGTCTGAGAGGTCCTGCCGGCTTCCCTGGGTAGTTACTGAACGGCATTAACTAAGACAGGTGGATACCAGGGGGTGATCTGAAGCTAGGGAGCCCCCTCCCCATGCCAGCCCCCAGCCTGTGTCCTCGCCCACCTCAATTTCAGTGGGGCTACCGAAGGCCTGGTTGTCTCTCTGTCTCACATCCACTGCTGTGTGCATCACCATGCCCATACTCCTGAATTCCCAGAATATTCTCCTCTCCCACCAGCAGTGTTTCTTTCCTCTGGCCAACCCTCTACCTCGGGCACTCTTCCTGCCCAGTCTCCACTCCCATGTACATCTCAAGGCTGACCCCTGCTTCTCTACACCCCCTCGTGCCCTGCTGAGGTTCTGAGACCTGTGTTGTCCTCCGTCATGGAGGAGCTGGCTCCCCTCTCCTCCAAGACTGTGAACAACTGGAGCATATTTCTGTCTCTAGCCCACCCAGAGCCCTGTGGGGGGACAGATTTTCACTTGTCAGTATAAATCCTGTTTGATCTTCCCTTTAGGTAAACCGGAGCACTGCTCTTCTGAAGAGTTTGTCTGCTGAACGTGAACGATGGGAAAAAACAAGTGAGACTTTCAAAAACCAGATGTCCACCATCGCTGGGGACTGCCTCTTGTCGGCAGCATTCATTGCCTACGCGGGTTACTTTGACCAGCAGATGCGCCAGAACTTGTTCACCACCTGGTCCCACCACTTACAGCAAGCCAACATCCAGGTAACGGGCCAGAGCAGGTTCCACGGGCGTTAAACGTGTGAGCCAAACTGGTGTCCAGTCACCTGTTCCATCCTGGCTTGCAAACCGGGCACCTGTCATTTTGAAGAGGGGGGTAACTGTGCTCCCCTTTTAGTTCCGCACAGACATCGCGCGGACCGAGTACCTCTCCAACGCCGACGAGCGTCTTCGCTGGCAAGCCAGCTCCTTACCTGCGGATGACCTGTGCACAGAGAACGCCATCATGCTGAAGCGGTTCAACAGGTACATACTAAGCGGAGAGAGAGCGGCTTGGAAGTTCTTACGTGCGGTGGGCCCGTTTTTGTTTTTTGAAAACACATCTTTGAGGAGCTGAATAGAAATGTGGCAGTGAGCAAGCAGCGCAGGTAGGCTGGGCGCCCATCTCTGATGGTGGGGTACACACGGTCCTCAGCCTCACTTCCTGACCATCTGAACTGTTGTGCTGTGAGCCTTCCTTGTGTAACCTTTCAGGGCAGATTGGCAGGGCCGTGTATTGGGGTGAACAATAGAACAGATTCTCTCAAAATATTATAATGACTGAAAATACTTAGTTAAAAAGAGTTGAAAAGGAAACTGGTACCTGGTTTGTGGCTTAAGAAGCCAGAGTAAGAAGTGAGGAATGACTGCAGGGAGGGCAGGCTCGACACTGGCTTGGGGTGGGGGTCCTCGGGGCCCACCCCACGTACAGGGCCCCTGGCCCTCTATGCGGCAGCTCTCAAACTCAGACACCCTGGGTGTTTCTGACTTTATCTCAGTATCTTGAAATCCTTGAGCCCTTGAAGTGTGTCACTGTCCCACGGACAATAGAGGATGAAGACTTTTGCAGGTGTCATTTGATTTTGTGAGCAACCCCTCAGGCCCCACCAGTGGCTCCGTGTCTTGCTAGATGGTACTGGTGAGAATATTGATCCACCCATATGGTCTGTGCTGGGCTGGATTCCTCTAAATGAGAAGTACGCACACTCCTAGGTGCTGATCCAACAGTAGCGTGGCACACGTGACAAATGACAAATGTAAGGACAGAGCATGACTAACAGACTGACAGCACCTCGGGCGCTGTGCATCTCCATAGTGGGAGGCTGGGGCCTTTGCCAGCCAGGCTACTCATGCAGTGTGCATGCAAAGGGCAGCTCCAGCAGGCAGTGAACAAGGAGGGCAGGCCCACATGAGTGCAGGTGTACTGCCCACAGACACACGTACCCACGCCCACATGTGTGTGTATAAACGCCTGGACCTTCTCCGAGTAGACACACCAGAAACTGGTGACCAAAAATAGGGGAAGGGGGCCGTTCTTCCCACCGGATGCCCTTTCATAGCTTCTGAATTTTGTGCAAACATGTATGTGCAGTACATGTTTTTAAAACATTTTTTAATTGGCCACATGATCCTGGACCCATTGCTGTAGCCTCTTAGTGCCTCATCTTCCTCATTCGTAAAACAGACATGCTAACGGTACCTTCTCCCAGGCTCCTTGTAAGGACGAAGTTGTGTCTGCCATTCGTCAGGGTCCCTGGTGGTTTAAACCCTCTCTGCCTGCTCCAGGGAGTCTGTGACTTTGTTAGCTCCTTCAGAAGCGCTTCAAAAAGACGGCTTTAGCATCAAGCCTTTGTCCCATTTGTCTTTGTGGGAGACTCTGGAGACTGTGCTGAAATGGTGGGGACAGCCTTCCCATTGTCTTTGCCGGGGCTCCCTGAACCTGCTCTAATGTCCCCTCACCTTCAGGTACCCGCTGATCATCGACCCCTCTGGCCAGGCCACAGAATTCATCATGAATGAGTACAAGGACCGCAAGATCACGCGCACCAGCTTCCTGGATGACGCCTTCCGGAAGAACCTGGAGAGCGCGCTGAGGTTTGGGAACCCCCTTCTGGTGCAGGTGTGTGCAGCAAACAGTTGATGCGATATAAAACTGAAGTCTGTGATCCAAACAGTGGTAGTTTTTGAACTTCATACTCGTTTGATGGCAAAGGAGATAAAGATTTGCGATTGTTCTATGAAAAGTAAGTCCAACAAAACAGTGTTTTGTCTCGATCTTCACGATCCACTGGAACTTTCTGCGCTGATGGAAGTATTCTCTGATTTGTGCTACCCAGTGTGGTGGACGGGCGTGTGGCCAGGGTGACTGGGGAAGTGGATGTTTTAATGAAGTGGCCACAGGTGGCTCACGGCTACCGTCGTACTGGACGGTGTAGGTCTCCGTGGCTAGGTGGTTTCTGAGGTGTATTTATCTGGAGCAGGAGGTCAGTGTCAATGCACCATTATTCGGGTGAAAATAAATCCTGTGGAACCCTGACCGTTAAAGTTGCTGTGTACATCCATAGGATGTAGAGAGCTACGATCCGGTGTTGAATCCGGTACTGAACCGCGAAGTTCGGCGAACCGGGGGGAGAGTGCTGATCACCCTTGGCGACCAGGACATAGACTTATCACCGTCATTTGTCATCTTCCTGTCCACCCGAGATCCAACTGTAAGGAACAGGGCACCTCAGATTGGCTGTGGCGGCACTCGGTGTCACAGCTCAGGTGACAAAGCAGACGGTTCTGTACTCCTTTTGGCAGGTGGAGTTCCCACCAGACTTGTGTTCCCGGGTCACATTTGTCAACTTCACGGTCACCCGTAGCAGTTTACAGAGCCAGTGTCTGAATGAAGTCCTAAAAGCGGAAAGGCCGGATGTGGATGAAAAGCGCTCGGACCTTCTTAAACTTCAAGGTGTGTTTCTGGGTCTCTGCTTCGGGAGTTTTGGAGCAGGTTGGGGGTGAACTTGGAAGGGCCTGGAACACGTCAGGTGTATTCAGACACTCGGGAGAACTTTCCTTCTGGAAGAGCATAGGTACTGGTGCACTCAGGGTGTTCCGATCGTTTCAGGGGAATTCCAGCTCCGGCTGCGTCAGCTGGAGAAGTCCCTGCTGCAAGCTCTGAACGAGGTGAAGGGGCGCATCCTGGACGACGACACCATCATCACAACTCTGGAGAACCTCAAGAGAGAGGCCGCCGAGGTGACGAGGAAAGTGGAGGAGACAGACATCGTCATGCAGGAGGTGGAGACTGTGTCCCAGCAGTACCTGCCGCTGTCCACCGCCTGCAGCAGCATCTACTTCACCATGGAGTCCCTGAAGCAGGTGACCGTGGGAGCTCCCTGCTGTGGGACGGTGCGCCGTGTTCTGCGCCCTCCTGCCTAACTGCCGTCACCCACTCGCTTCTAGATCCACTTCCTGTACCAGTACTCCCTCCAGTTTTTCCTGGACATTTATCACAACGTCCTGTATGAGAACCCGAACCTCAAGGGCATCACCGACCACACGCAGCGCCTCTCCATCATAACGAAGGATCTCTTCCAGGTAGAGTGCCCAGCGCTTGGCTGTCTCCGGGGAGGGAAGATGGGAGGTCACTGTCGGGGGACAGCAGTGTTGCCCACTCTTGTCTCCAGGTGGCATTTAACCGGGTGGCCAGGGGCATGCTGCACCAGGACCACATCACCTTTGCCATGCTGCTGGCCAGAATCAAACTGAAGGGCACCATTGGGTAAGGTCGGCCCGCCCTGCTGCACTTGCCCCAACGGAGCATGGGGCTCACCTGGTAGCATGGAATGGGGGCTTAAAGAAAGGCAATAAAATCTTTCCTATTACTGCTCTTTTAGTGACAGCAGAAGTGAATCAGAGACCCATGCTAACCCGTTACCCCCTTCCCAGGGAGCCCACCTACGATGCCGAATTCCAGCACTTCTTGAGAGGGAAGGAGATCGTCCTGAGTGCTGGCTCGACGCCCAAGATCCAGGGCCTGACCGTGGAGCAGGCCGAGGCGGTTGTGAGGTTGAGCTGTCTCCCTGCGTTCAAAGACCTGATTGCAAAGGTTCAGGCCGACGAGGTGAGTGTTCTGAACGTTTCACCGCCTCTTCCCCGGGAAATTGGCGGTGAGGGATTGTGTGTGTCGTGCTCACGTCCACCATCTGATCCATTCATCTCAGTTTCTCCGCCTACAAAAACGGGCTTTGCTCCACGGCAACACTTTCTCTCTTGTCTCCACAGCAGTTTGGCATCTGGTTGGACAGCAGTTCCCCGGAGCAGACGGTCCCGTACCTCTGGAGTGAAGAAGCCCCCTCCAGTAAGCCTGCGTGCGCCAGGGCCTCCCCTGTGTTTTCATTCTGGACCCAAATGTAAAATTGGGTTTTGCTGCTTGAGTGAAGGGATGCTTCCAAAAAAGTCACCAATTCCTGAAATAAGTGTCTCCGTGTTAAACTTGAGGTCCTCATTCCTGTTCCACTCGGGCTTGAAGACCAAAAGAGGCCTAGATAGGAAGGCCCTTGCCCAGCGTCAAGGGAGAGATCGGCTCGTTGGGCGAGTAGCCCCGCGAGGCCCTGTGCTGGCCAGCTCAGGGGGGGAGGGGCGGCGCTCCAGCGCGGCTGCAGCTCAGCAGGGGTGCGGCTGGCAATTGCTGGCTTCTTCCCTAGACACTGCTGAGAACCTTTAGGTGCCTGCGACGAGTGGGTGTCCGTGGAGTCATTGAAAACTGGTAACCGCCACGGTGTCCACGAAGCGGCCCACGCGGTCGGCACTGTCACGATGTGTCCAGAGGGTTCACTGAAGACAGGAGGTGGTCGCAGTTCTCCTTGGGGTGGAGAGGGCCAGGAGCGGCAGCACGATTTCTGAGGTGTCATTTGAGCTGAGTCTTGCACACTGAGCATTTGTCAAGCAGGGGCTTGTAGCGAGACCAGTCCCAGCGGGGGCAGCTTGGAGCCTGTGCTGTGCCCACCCCCAACCCTTCACGTGCCTTCTTTCAGCACCCATCGGGCAGGCCATCCACCGCCTGCTCTTGATTCAGGCTTTCCGCCCCGACCGCCTGCTAGCCATGGCCCACATGTTTGTTTCCACAAACCTCGGCGAGTCCTTCATGTCCATCATGGAGCAGCCGCTCGACCTGACCCACATTGTGGACACTGAGGTACGGCTCTAGCCCCCTGCAGGCTCAGGTACGCCTCGCCTACTCCAGCACCTCGCCACTGTCTCCTCATGAGGCCATGTGCCCGCCACGGACTCCCAACCTGGTCAGGCCCACAGCGCCCACACCTCAGGGCCAGGGCGAGCCTTCCCGAGGCCTGGCACGGGGCTCCCCCCGCGACAGATGTACGCCGTCTGACGGGGTGCTCTCTCAGTTCCGACCTCTGCCTCTGTAGGTCAAGCCTAATACGCCTGTCCTAATGTGCTCTGTGCCTGGGTATGATGCCAGTGGGCACGTCGAAGACCTTGCTGCTGAACAGAACACGCAGATCACTTCAATTGCAATCGGTAAGGGTGCTTGATCAGTTTTACGGGCTGAAGCCCCTCGGAATTCATGGTGGGCCCTGAGGTCCAGGCCTGCCCTTCTGACACTGAGTTTTCTGGCACCAGGCTCTGCAGAAGGCTTCAACCAAGCAGATAAAGCAATAAATACAGCCGTGAAGTCGGGCAGGTAGGCCAGTTTTGTTTCAGAACACCTTAGTTCCCAAGAATTCCGACCAGAAACCTGAAGTGTGGCTGTGGCTCTCGCTTTGCCCATGCAGGTGGGTGATGCTGAAGAACGTCCACCTGGCCCCCGGGTGGCTGATGCAGCTGGAGAAGAAGCTGCACTCCCTGCAGCCGCACGCCTGCTTTCGGCTCTTTCTGACCATGGAGATTAACCCCAAGGTGCGCGCCTGGTGGGCGTGCTGCTGGGAGGGCTCGTGTGGCCTCTCTGTCCTAAAATTCTGTGTGCGCGTGCGTGCGTGTGTAGTTGAGCTGAAGCACACAGCGAACCAGAGCAGTGACAGGAGCCCTGTTCTCCTCAGGTGCCCGTGAATCTGCTCCGAGCAGGCCGCATCTTCGTGTTTGAGCCGCCCCCGGGGGTGAAGGCCAACATGCTGAGGACGTTCAGCAGCATCCCTGTGTCGCGGATATGCAAGGTACACATTGCTTTCTCCTGGAATGCTTTATCTGGACAAGTCCAAGACACCCAGTCCCATCACTGAATTCAGAAGCAGGTCTCCACCCTTCCCAGAAACACCGGAGTGGCTAATTGCACTGGAAATTTTACTTAACTGTAGCCAAAATTCCCTTCGTGAGAATAGGTTGGAAGACATACGCACACGGTGTTTGGTTGCAGGGGTGTGACAGGCAGGCTCCCAGGTGAGCAGACACCACCCGCATCTCTCTCTAGCCAGAGCCCGGATTTGTATCTGGGGAGATGTCTGGCAGTCCCGTGCTCCCAAGCATGGTCCCCCAAGGCTCATGGGCAGGAAGAGAGGGATCCTTAAGTACAATTTTATTTTGTGCCATTATCCACCTTTGCTGACAAGTTCAGAAAATCTGTTTTCTGTTTCATTCTTTGTAGCTGAATAATTGATCTCCATGGTGTCGTTGTAATATATCTTTATTAATAGGAAAACTGGCACTTAATTTCTGGCAGTAGCACTGGTCTTAATGTGCCACATCAGAAGTGCTGATGTTCGTGGTTCAGGGTGGAAAGCTTTTTTTGTTTTGTTTTGTTTTTTAAAGATTTTATTTATTGAGAGAGAGCACGTGTGCACACGAGCAGGGGGTGGGGAGCAGAGGGAGAAGCAGGGAGCCCGATGCGGGGCTCCATCCGAGCCGAAGGCAGATGCTTAGCCAACTGAGCCACCCGGGCGCCCCTGGAGGCTCTTCATAAAACTTTGGCAGAGGAGTCACACTATTGTCTTAGCTAGAAAGGGTGCTGCTTTCTGGGGACGCCATCCTTGATAACTTTCCTCACCAGTCTCCCAACGAGCGCGCTCGCTTGTACTTCCTGCTGGCCTGGTTCCACGCGATCATCCAAGAACGCTTACGATACGCACCCCTGGGCTGGTCGAAGAAGTATGAATTTGGGGAATCTGACCTGCGCTCGGCCTGTGACACGGTGGACACGTGGCTGGATGACACGGCAAAGGCAAGTGCGGGCTGCCGTGTCAGAGATGGGGGGCGGCGCTCAGCAGCGTTCACGGGTGTGGCAGACAGGGGTGAGGCCTGTTTGATGGGGTAAGAAAGAAACCTGCCCCCTCCCCAAGACGGAGAGCCAGGCTGTGCAAGTGCCCCCCCGACCTGCCGCCACAAAACCCAGCCTTCCTCACACAGGGGAGGCAGAACATCTCGCCAGATAAGATCCCGTGGTCTGCACTGAAGACCTTGATGGCCCAGTCCATCTATGGCGGACGAGTGGACAATGAGTTCGATCAGCGTCTGCTCAACACTTTCCTGGAGCGTCTGTTCACCACAAAGAGTTTTGATAGTGAATTTAAGCTGGCCTGCAAGGTCGATGGGCACAAAGACATTCAGATGCCGGATGGCATCAGGTACGAATGAGCCTGCCTCCCGTGACCTAGACCTTTGCCACACCAGGCACTTAACCGTGTCGGGCAGAATGGCATTTCCAAATGTGCTGGTTTTCCAGGAGAGAGGAGTTTGTCCAGTGGGTGGAGCTGCTCCCCGACACCCAGACGCCCTCCTGGCTGGGCCTGCCCAACAACGCCGAAAGAGTCCTGCTCACCACCCAGGGTGGGTACTCCGCGCACCCAGCCCCTGGGAGCCCCCCTCCCCCCGCCCCCCGCCGGCTCTTCCGCTCCTGACTCTGCCTCTCCTCAGGGTGGGGTGGAGTCAGGAAAAGAAAACAGTTGGTTCCGGTTGGCGTCTCTTCCACAGTCTAGGCTCAGGTCATTGAGGTCTGAAAATTACAAGTCGGTTTTCAGCGTACATTCAGATATCATTTCTTTCTCCTTAAAGAAGTGAAAGGTACCTGGTATTACATGAGGTTTTAAAACTCTTAGTTTTTATTAGAATATTTCTTAGAATTTTTCTTTTTCATCATGCTTTTTTTTTAAGACTATTCAAGAACTATCTAATGCAGTGGTTTTCAGAGTGTGGTCCCCAGCCCAGCGGCATCAGCCTTCTTGGAACTTCCTATAAACACAGATTCGGCCTCAGACCTCCTGAGTCCAAGGCCGGGGCCAACAGGCGCTCGTGGTGGCGGCTGCGTCCGCGAACTTGCACACCACTCATCTGACCCAGGCTCTTCGTTATGGGAGCCAGATTCGCCCAAAATCACGCAGCTGCTTGATAGGACAGTCCCCTTCAGGCCCTCCCTTCAGCTCTGCATGAGAAGCCCTGGTTACGGCGCTTGCTCTCTGAGGACACCCTGGACCGCATGCCAGACCAGCCCCCTCTGTGAGGTGGCCATCGTCCCCTAGGCCACCAAAACGAGAGGCTGGGCTACCGGCCGTTGTGTTTGAGGTCTAGGTGCAGGGCAGGCTCCGGCGGGTCCGGGGCTGGGTGGGTGCGCGCTCTTGTACAAAAGCCTGTACTGAGATCCTGTAGCGTCTTAACAGTGGTGGCACCTGCTGTGACCCTAAGTTGGCCCCCACGACAGGGGAATGGTGTGTAGGATTTGTCCCTCGCTCTGTTCTAATAGCAGCTAGCTGCCTGCATCGGGCCGCTCGATACCGCTGAGCCCCCAGACGTCACGCCCCCCCTCCCCTCTTAGAGCATCCGTGAAGGCCTGGGCTGATGGCTGCCCCCCCTCGGGAGGCCCTGACATTTGAGACAACACGGGCCTGTCCTCGCCGGTCCAGCCTCCAGTGCTGCTCGGGGACTGGACCTCCAGCACTCCCGGACCGGGCGAGGGCCAGGATGAGGTCAGGCTTGCACAAGGCAGGGGTCGGTGTTTGAGGCGGAGCGGTGGGCTGGCCCAGGACCCAGGGAGTTAACAGCGCCGTGGTCTCCCTGGCGGGAGCCTGGCCCGCCCCAGAGCCCAGCCCGATAACCGCCGCACAGGCGCGGGAGTGTGGAGTCTCCGGGCAGCCTTGCTCTCGTCTCTGCGCGCAGGCTGCTGGCTCAGTCCCAGCCGCCCCCATCGGGTCGTGGTCTTCCTCTGTATTTGCTGCCTGACTCTCTGGCCTGGTGTTTGCTGTGCCGCAGAAACACGTCCCCCCCCCACCCCCACCCCGTGGAACCGTGCAAGTGCCACATTACGTGGCCTGTACACTCACGTCCTCTCTCCTCTGCCCTCCTGCCCCGCCCCTCCCCGCGCTGCTGGTGGGCTTGGCTGCAGGCGGGGACATGATCAGCAAGATGCTGAAGATGCAGCTGCTGGAGGACGAGGACGACCTGGCCTACGCCGAGGCCGAGAAGAAGGCCAGGGCTGACTCCACGTCGGATGGGCGCCCCGCCTGGATGCGGACCCTGCACACCACCGCGTCCAACTGGCTGCATCTCATCCCGCACACGCTGAGCCACCTCAAGCGGACGGTGGAGAACATCAAGGTGGCCGGGAGCAGGCCGGGCGGCCCCCGGGTGTGCACGGTCCTGGCGGGCTCGGGGCAGTCCCAGCCAGCGGGCGTCTGCGCCCGGGCTCCGGCATGAGGGCAGGCCCCTCGCGGGGGGCAGGGGGGGTGTCCGTCTGCATGAGCGGCGTGAGGGGGTCTCCAAGGAAGCGGCGGCAGCCACCATTCCTCCTCTTCGGGCAGGGTTCCCAGAGCGAGCGCGGGAGAAAGCCGGGAGCCTCAGGCCGGGGGGCTGTGAGGTCCCGCTGGAGGAGGGGCTCTTCCTAAAGCCTCTTCTTGACTCGGGCCTTCTCGTCTCTTGGACGATCCTAGGATCCTCTGTTCAGGTTCTTTGAGAGAGAAGTGAAGATGGGAGCTAAGTTACTTCAGGACGTTCGCCAGGACCTGGCAGATGTCGTCCAAGTGTGTGAAGGGAAGAAGAAACAGACCAACTACCTGCGTACCCTTATAAATGAGCTGGTGAAAGGTACCGGCCCTCCCATGTGCGCCCCCTTACTGCGCGGGGGGGCACGTGGCCGCTGCTCTGCGGGGTCAGCCCATCCCTTCTGCGCCCACGTCCCTCTGAGAGCAGCCGTGGGCCCTTCCCCGGGGACCGGGCTCAGAAGGGCCCGAGAGGTTTTATTTGCCGATTCCCTGAACGTTTATTAAATCTTTACAATTTCTAGGGGAACGGGCAGCACATTAAAAAGGGGGGTGCTTGAGTCTAAAAGTACAGAGAGCCCCCAGGGGCCTCCGATCCACCCCAAGAGCCTGAATTGGGGTGAGGCACAGCTGTTGTGTGAGGGGAGTTAGCCGCTGAGGCGTTCCTTTGGGGGTGAGTGTGGTCCTCCAGACATCCCACCCCCCCCCCAGTTACGCTGGATGGAGCAGATGCCGAGCTGGAGGCGGCCCATCTGGGACCTGCGAGGTGTGGTCAGGGAGGGAGGCGGGTGGAGCAGAGAAGCCGCGCGCGCCCCACACTGACCCGTGTGCGCCTGGGAGTGGTCAGAACTGACGCTGCCTGGGGTCACCTTGCTTGCAGGCATCTTGCCTCGGAGCTGGTCCCACTACACCGTGCCCGCGGGCATGACCGTCATACAGTGGGTGTCCGACTTCAGCGAGAGGGTCAAGCAGCTACAGAACATCTCCCAGGCGGCTGCGGCCGGTGGTGCTAAGGAGCTGAAGGTGGTGAAGGCCGCTCCTCGGGAGCCTGGGGGAGGGGTCGCAGCTGTCTGGGCAGGGGAGGGGCAGCACCCGGGAGCTCAGGGGACTAGCCCAGACCCCAGCATGACCCAAGAGAAGGGGTGGTGCTCGCTCCTCACCGTGGGGGGGGGGGCGCTGCTTCCCACAGAACATCCACGTGTGTCTGGGCGGCCTGTTTGTCCCCGAGGCATACATCACCGCCACCAGGCAGTATGTGGCCCAGGCCAACAGCTGGTCCCTGGAGGAGCTCTGCCTGGAAGTCAACGTCACCACCTCCCAGAGTGCCACTCTCGATGCCTGCAGCTTTGGGGTCACGGGTGAGTTAGGGTCCTCAGCCACTCTGTCTGGGCTGCTCCCTAAGGCTCCCGGGCCCTGCACCCGGGCCTTCTCACGGGTGGTCCTGGTGGCCCTTCCAGCGGCACTCCCGGTCAGGTGTGTCTGAGGTGACGGGTGGCAGCACGCCAGAGCCGTGCACTGCGGCACAGTCGCACAGCCGTTGCCACTAGTGACGGGGCCTGACTTCTTCCGGCAGGGCTGAAGCTTCAGGGGGCCACGTGCAGTAACAACAAGCTGTCGCTGTCCCACGCCATCTCCACGGTTCTTCCTCTGACGCAGCTGCGCTGGGTCAAGCAGACCAACGCCGAGAGAAAGGCTAACGTGGTAGGTGGCCCCTTCCGCCGTCTGGGGTCGGCAGGTGCCGTGGGCCCGCCCCCTTCCCTGCGTGCAGCCTGGCGCCAGGGCCGCTGTCCGTCTCTGCCTGAGCCAGCGGCAAGCCCCTGTCCTCTCCTCTAGGTGACCTTGCCCGTCTACCTGAACTTCACCCGGGCAGACCTCATCTTCACGGTCGACTTCGAGATCGCCACCAAGGAGGACCCGCGCAGCTTCTACGAGCGCGGCGTCGCCGTCCTCTGCACGGAGTGAAGCTCGACTCCCCTGACTCCCCTGTCTCTAGTCGTAACTCTCTTTAATGTCTCTTCATCGTTCAACTGGTGGGAAGAAGCGGACTTGTCAGAGTCGTCGGTGTGCGGTCGGAGGAAGCGGAAGGCAGGCTGCCGGCCGGGGTGGTGAAAGCTGGAAGGACTCCGCGAGGTGCCTCAGGAGCGTCCGTAGCACGGCGTGTTCGGGGAATAAAACACTAAGCACGACCCGGCCTCCTGCCTCTTCTGTCTCCGCTCCCCTCCCGGCGCCGAAACTCTGGGCCCGGGGGCGCTACCCCCACGGAAACGAGCCCCGGGCCCTGACCAGGCAGCGCGTGCACCTTTGCGCGGAGGGCCTGGCCCCGGTGGCCGCCCGTCCCATGTCCCCCACATCCCAGGGTGGCAGCTGCTGACCGCCGGCTGTTCACACTCGACGTGATGCGTGTGGTCTCCCTGAGAAAACAGGTGTCTGGTCTTTGCCTTGTGGCGGCAGCCCCTGTGGTTAATCAACCGCCGGCCCGGCCTTAGCAGAGACCCCGTGGTGAAAACCCGTTCCTCCTGCAGCTGCGTGCCACCCCCCAGCCAAGTGATGATCTAGGCCTGAGGGGGGGGGCTTAAGCCCCCGCCCCTGCCCACACCCCAACCACTTCTGAGGAGCCACGAGGCTCCAAACGTCCCCAAGGCCTGGGAGCCAGAGTCCGCCGCCTCCCCACGCAGTTCTGGAATGTTCTGTCAGGAATCTAAATGTTTTTCTCAGAGCCAATAAGGATTCTTAGCTTTTCTGCAGCGAGATTCCTAAATGGGGCTGTAGGCTCTGAGAGCTGGGACCAGGCCTGAGGAAGGAGGAGGAGGAGGACCCACAGAAGGCCGCCGTGGGCATCTGTCCCGCCTACTTGCCGTGCCCAAGTACAGGTGAGGGTCCCGAGCACAGGAGGAAGGATGCCATGGGGGAGGGGGGAGAAGGCAGAGCAGGTCCCTGAACGGGGGAGTGAGCAGAAGCCGCTGCAGCTACTGGACATCCAGCACCTTGCCAGGAGGGTGGGGGCAGGCCCCCCCCAGGTCTGGGAGGGAAGCTCCCCCGGTCAAGGGCTTCCACGTCCACCCCACAGGCTCGCCTGAGTCACCTACTTGCTACCTCCTAAAGCCCCACGTGAATCAGTGCCTGGCTCCAGGGAGCCTCGCCCCCACATGAAGCTCAGCCCATGGGGCCTGAGGGACCCCCCCACCTCTGGGGCCACCCATTCACCATGCTGTTGTGGGGGCAGGCCAGACAGTGGCCATAGTCCCCCTCATCCTCAGTGGGCAGAGCCAGCAGACGGGCCAGGGGGCCCCCAGGGCGTGAAGAGAACACCGGCACCCAGGCCCGCTCCCCACCCCACCCCCGCGCCCCGCCCACCAGGAGGAAGGAGCAGCTCTTGTCCTCTGGCAGGCTTCCCCTTTATTGGCACTTGGGAACAGCACGGTCGTGGGGCGAGTGGGCAGCGGTCACCCAGCGCTGGCACCAGACTTGTGCTCAGTTCATGCCTGCTAGGGAGCAAAAGGCCCAGTGAGCAAACCCCCAGCAACCAGGAAAAGGCTAAGAGCCACCACCACCCCCCCATTGTTTTTTAACTATCAGCACATCAAGACCATGATCCTGTCAACAGAGCCAAAACCAACTCCTCAGAAAATCCTCACCTTGTACGGACAGTGACAGAGGAATGGAAATAGGGACATCGAGCAGGGTGGCTTCTCACGATGCGGGGGCGGGGGACAGAGCAATTCACCGAGAATCGGACACGCCCCCCCTCCCCCCGCCGCCCCTCTACCCCACTCCCACCCCCAGAGCAAACATTCAGGTAGGGTGGACAACAATGGGCACCAGGAGTCAAGATTTAAAAAAAAAAAACACTAATTCTATGGAAACATAAATATTCAGTAAAAGTAAATTCTCGGATTCAGGGGAGGTGGGCTCCATGAGAGCCACACAGGACCTTTCCTCAGCTGGAAACCCCTTTTTTCTTTTTTTAGATTTTATTTATTTACTTGAGAGAGAGAGAGCACATGAGAGGGGGGAGGGTCAGAGGGAGAAGCGGGACTCGATCCCGGGACTCCAGGATCATGACCTGAGCCGAAGGCAGTCGCTTAACCAACTGAGCCACCCAGGCGCCCGGAAACCCATTTTTAAGCAATGCTGGTGGGCCCCCAGGTGTTCATTATTTAAGACCTGAAAAGGGCAAGTGTTTCATGGAACCAAGTCCATCAGCGTTAGCTTTGGCCAAGGGGCTCCTCTCGGGGCGTTAGCGCCCCCTCCTGAGCTAACTGCTCACCTTGGTCTAGGCCACATACTGCTTCTTTCTCTTGTTTTTCTCAGGCTCTGCAAGTAAAAGTTCCAGTTTCCTCTTGGAGAGGGTGCGCTTGGGGCCCTTGTCCTTCTCACTCCCGAGTCTGGCGGGCGGCCGTGCCGCTCTGGCTCGGCCCTGCGCGTGTCTGCCAGGCTCCGGGGGCCCCGCGGCCGGGACGACGGGGCCGGCTGCCCTGGGCCACCGGTCCTCCGTCATCCTCCAGTCCTCCGGCGACCCAGAGCGCCGGGCTGCCCGCCCTCGGGCCTCAGGGCTGCTGGCCTCGGCGGGCTGCATATCCACGTCGCTGGCCTCTGGGGATGTGGGGCCCCAGCTGGCAGCTTTCAGGAGGGGGTCTGGGGCTTTTGATGACAGAGGGTCTTCTAAGCCAACTTCTCCCGGACTCCCGCACCTGAGGGCGTGGGAAGGCACAGTACCGTTCGCGGCACCCGGAGGAGAACAGTCGCTGAAGCTGGAGACTGGACGACCGGGGGGAGCTTCTGAATCGCCATCGAAAGGATCTAAAAACTGAGCGCAAAACCATTCCTGAGCCAGTTAGCAATTTCTACCAGGATAAAGTACAACACACTCCTCACATGAGCAAATTACTTCTTCCATCACTGATGTTGGCAAACTCCGCGGATCTGCCTTGCAAATGCCTTAGACAGGTGGCATCTGGGGGCACAGTCAGTTGAGTGCCCCACTCTTGGTTTCAGTTCCAGTTGTGATCTCAGGGTCATGGGATCGAGCCCCGCGACGGGCTCCGCACTCAGAGCAGAGTCGGCTTGTCTCCCTCTCCCTTCCCTAACCTCCCTAACCCTAACCCCCCAATAAATAAATATTTTTTAAAATGCATTAGACAAATACCCCCTCACATCCAAAAAGCCCGAGGGTCTGCCATCACTGGGGGCCCAATCTGGGTCCCATCACTTAAAGCCCTCGTCCCAGAGCTGGGTCCACACCGCCCCGCCCACCACTGCGGAATCTGAGCTCACTTCCTCCCAACATCCGGCTCCTGGCTCGCCCCACCCCTCCCCGACCAGCTGTGCACAAACGTGCCCCTCACTGCACGCCACCCCCACACACAGCTGCCCCAGCGGCCCGCAGAGGCTGAACTGAGCTTTTAGGTGCAGGGTTCACGGTTTTCAAAGGTGCCCGTGGGCTGTGCCCCTTGTCTGAGCACCAGGCGCAGGTGGTACAGCCCATCCTCCACGGCAGCCTCTTACCTCTGTGACCACTGGCCGAGGGGCCCGTGGAGCTTTCTGGACCTCGAGTCCCGTGGCCCCTCGCCCCTGACCTTGTACCCGGATTTCCTAGCTCTTACTTCAGCTTTTCCCCTTCCTGCGTTGGTGCTCTTGACTGAGCGGCTCTGGCAGCAAAGGTCTCCAGGGACGTCTGAGTCCCCGCAAACGACCGCTGTCCCTTCCTGTGCTAACTGCGGGGAGCTGCACCCCACCAACTTCCAGTCCCAGGTTCAGACCTCCTCCCAGATTCGCTAAGGGCCCCGAGAAGACCGGGAACCTGTCGGGTTGGCCTCCAGGGATGTGGGGGCCCCAGCGGGCAGGGATGACCGGGCTTCACGCCTCATAGAGCCACAGGCCGAAAGGGCCCAGGGCTGAGCCAGTGCAGGGAGCCCAGCGCACCTCACGTGGGCAGTGAAAACCTGCCGGGGGTGCTCATTCCTTCCGTGGGCAGACAACACAGTTACGTACGCCCCCCCCCAAAAAAAGGTAAAAATGAAAAATAGTTTCACACCATAATCTGAAGGCAGCTCTAATATTTCAGATTCAGAAACCGGCAGAATTGTTGGAATTCACGGAGCCAGCACCGTGTGATCCCACTGCACAGCAGTCAGCAGCCCCACGAGGCCTCGAGGCCCAGACTAGGGGTGCGTGTAGGGGAGGGCAAGGGGCTCACCCTGCAAATAAACCAACAGTGTCAGTCCTTGTAGACCGAGAGAGGCCCGGCAGGACAGGCGTTCACCCGCCACAATGGTTGGGGTTAGAACCTTACCCAGGGTCTCAAAACTCCGCGAGACCAGGTGTTAACTACACCCGGGTTCTTGATTTCAATTTGGACTGCAGTTAATGTTAAGGAGCCACTGGCCAGCTCACTGTGGGGAGCCTAGGCTCTTGATCTTGGGGTCGGGAGTTCAAGCCCCACACTGGGTGTAGAGATGACTTAAAAATAAAATCTTTTGGGGTGCCTGGGAGGCTCAGTTAGGTGAGCATCTGACTCTTGATTTCAGCTCAGATCATGATCTCAGGGTCGTGAGATCGAGCCTCATGCCAGCTCTGTGCTCAGCGGGGAGTCTGCTTGAGACTCTCTCCCTGCCCCCCCACCCGCTTGCGTGCGCGCACACACACTCTCTCTCTAAAAATGAATAAGTCTTTTTAAAAAATAAAATGGATTCTTTAAAAAATAATAAATTAATTTTGAGATTAAATGATTGCAAACTTATGGTCTTGTCAGTCTTCCAGGCAAACAACTTTGAGTCTTTTTCTTATTTAAAAAAATCTGCGGGGCGCCTGGGTGGCTCAGTCGGTTAAGCGACTGCCTTCGGCTCAGGTCATGATCCTGGAGTCCCGGGATCGAGTCCCGCGTCGGGCTCCCTGCTCAGCGGGGAGTCTGCTTCTCCCTCTGACCCTTCCCCCTCTCGTGCACTCTCTCTCTCAAATAAATAAATAAAATCTTTTTTAAAAAATGTTTAAAATAAATAAATAAATACATAAAAATTAAAAATCTGAGAGGCGCCTGGGTGGCTCAGTCGGTTAAGTGGCTGCCTTCGGTTCAGGTCATGGTCCCAGGGTCCAGGGATCGTGCCCCTCATTGGGCTCCCGGCTCAGCGGGGAGTCTGCTTCTCCCTCTCCCACTTCCCCAGCGCGTGCTTTCTCTCTCTCTCCCAAATAAAATCTTTAAAAAAATGTTTTTTGAAAAAGGAAAAATCAATTTAAATATCAAAGTGAAGCCTCTTCTAAAATACAGTAACTCCAGTCTTTCCCTGCAGAAAAGAGCAAAGACAGCAGGCCCCAAACCACTCTCCTTGGAAAGGCCCTACTTCCAAGGTTGGCCCCTGGCTGGTTCTGGGGACTTGGATTCGGGGATGAATCCGCCACCCCTAAAGGAGGAGAGTGGTGGCTGGTTCATTTTGTCACGTACCTCTCTCCAGATACCTTCAATTAAGTCCATGTGGTTCTTTTTGTGATTGGCCTGGGAAAGTTAAAAAAAAAAAAAAAAAAGGCTAAATAATCCTTTCTAGAAAGGCAGGCAGGCAGACAGCCGCTCCGTGTCCAAAGGCCAGGGACCGAGGGAACCCACTCTAGCAGTTCCCGCCACGCAGCGGGACCCTCAGAGGATGGCAGCCCTTGGGGGTGGGCGAGAAGCACCTCCTCGGTTTGAGGGACTAAAATGCAAACCTGGCCACCATGATTAGGAAAAGTCGAACCAGGAATGCGGCAAGGAGGCAGATTCGGCAGCTGGATGTGATCCCCTTCACATCGGGGATGGAGAACCCTGCACTCGTTCTAAACCCAAAGCCAGAAGATCACGGAAGATCCTAGATCATCCATCCTAACCCCTTCCTTTACAGCGGCTGAGGCCAGACAACGGCCAGGCCTTGCTAGGGGGCCCTCCAAGAACCCGGAGCTGGTATCAGATGTTCTAGAACCCTCCCCACTAATCCCAGGCTGCTGGGGGAAAGCAGCTCTTTTTTCTTGATCAAAAGACAGGAATTTGAACATGTCTACTTGACGGGAAGAAAGCCCCATAAAGATTTTGCCAAGAACCACTGAGATTACTATTTCCAAGGAGGGGTGCAGGCCCAGAGCCAGGATGCCTGGTCTGGGACTCTCAGGGTCTCCCTGCCCTGCCCGCCCCGGCGCCACCAGGAGGGCAAGGGGCGGCCCGGGGGGAGCACCTTGAAGCAATGGAGTGTGGTTCTCTGCCTCTTCCGGAAGCCAGCCCCGGCGCTGGCCGAGCTGAACGCTGCCCGGATGCAGGCGGGTCGGCCGTGCCTCAGGCCTGCCATGGCTGGGGGGCCGGTTATGATGAACTTTTCACTTCACTGAAAAACATCAAGTTCACGGGGACAAAGCACAGGTCCTGGGTGGCTGGGGTGGGGGAGGGGCAGCCCCCCAGGGCGGGTGGCGGGGGGGGGGGGGGGGGGGGCGTCTCTGGGAGCTGGCTGGCCGCCGGCCCGCGGGATGCTTTGTCCAAGTCAGAGCTACGTGCCCCAGGCTTGTCTTGCGGGTTCTACCTCACCTAGACCAATCTACGGGGTTCCCAAAAAATGTTTTCGTTAACCCCCCGGGCGGCGTGGGAGTCCAGCCCGCGAGCATTACGTCAGCGTGGGAAAAGCCCTGTACATCCAGAAGCTCCGTCTTACACGAGCTCAGTGGAAAGGTCACACATTCATTGAGCCTGAAAGTTCCAGACTGGAACCCACCCACCCAGCTCAAGTGTCCTCCCCCTTTATTCTAACAGATGAAGCATGTGAGCCCAGGATGGGGACTGACTCACTCCCCCAAAGGGACAGAAACACAGGAAGCTTCCCCGCCCCCCCACCAAGTGTGAGGGTTAAAAAAAAAAAAGCAACATGCAGGGCGCCTGGGTGGCTCAGCTGGTTAAGCGTCTGCCTTCGGCTCGGGTCATGGTCCCAGGGTCCTGGGATCGAGCCCCACATCGGGCTCCCTGCTCCGCGGGAAGCCTGCTTCTCCCTCTCCCACGCCCCCTGCTTGTGTTCCCTCTCTCGCTGTGTCTCTCGCTGTCAAATAAATAAATAAAATCTTTAAAAAAAATAATTTAAAATATGCACCCCTTCCCCCCCCAAAAAATATGCACCCAAAGGAGAGAGACCATCCACTCTTAAAAAACAAAACAAAAACACCCAGAACGTGAGACCGTGAACCTACCTCTGTGGACTTTCATGTCACCTGCTTTCCTCAAGAATCCTTGTGGGAAGGAACGCGCCAGGCCCCGAGGGGAAACGTCAGTCATAAACGCTGCCCACCTCCCCACTGCTGTCAACCCCGTCTTTCCCAAACTGGGCTCCGTGGAACACCGGTTCCAGGCAAAGGGCAGAGAAATACGAAAGGGTATAAACCAGACCCCAAAGCACAATACACATCAGCATTTTAAAGGCTAGAAAGGTTCCCAGCAAAAACCAAAGCATTTTTTTTTCAGTATTGACTTCATTCAGATTTCATTAGTTTTCACCAAGGGTCCTTTTTCTGCCCCAGGATCCTATCCAAGACCCCACCTTCCACGTAGCTGCCAAGTCTGCTCAGGCTCCTCTGGGCTATAACAGTTTCCCAGGCTTTCCCGGCTTTCGCTGACCTTGACAGTCCTGAGGACCATCGGGATTGTTCTGATGATTTTCTTATGAACACACTAGGGCGATGGATTTGGGGAGCACGCCCACACAGGGGACGTGCCCTTCTCAACACAAGGGGATCGCCATGAAGGTTCACAGGTGACCTTTTCCCTGCCCGGCCCACCCGCTCCTCCTTGGAAGCTGTCTTGCGGTGCGGCCCACACTCAAGGGGGGAGGTTTACACTGAGCGCCCGGACAGGGAGCGTGTTCGGAAATCCCTCGGCCTGGGAGACTTTTCTCCCTATTTACTGATTTAGCCAATCATTCACTTGTATCAGGGTGGACTCACATTTATTTTATACTTGAGTTATAATAAATATATGATTTGTGGGGGGCGGGCTCCTGGCTGGCTCGGCCAGTAGGGCGTGAGACTCTTGATCTCGGGGCTGTGTGTTCAAGCACCGCACTGGGTGTAGAGAGTAGTTTAAAAAATAAAATATTAATAAATATATACTACATTATTTTGTTCCACTTTCGGCTGGAACTTGTTCGGCCGGCTCCTATGCTCCGTGACATGTCCAAACCAACTTAATTTTGATCTCCAAAGGAATACATCCTGTGAGTTTCTTAGTAATCTCTCTAGGCCAAGTTCAGATAAAAGTCCCCCAAAAGTGAAATTATAACAAGGAGGGGAATCTGACCCCTATATTCTCCTCACTTTCCCTGCCGGACGTATGGGCCCGGGTCAGGGCCAGGGCCAACCCCACATTTTCTAGAGCAGGTGGTTGGCACAGGTTAAAGGTTTCTTTTCTTTTTTTATTTTATTATTTCGTTTATTTATTTATTTGACACACAGAGAGAGAGAGAAGGAGTGCATGAGCAGGGGGAGCTGCAGAGGGAGAGGGAGAAGCAGGCTCCCCGTGAGCAGGGAGCCCGATGCGGGGCTCGATCCCAGGACCCTGCGATCATGACCTGAGCCGAAGGCAGATGCTTAACCATCTGAGCCACCCAGGCGCCCCTTAAATACTTTTTTTTTTAAAGATTTTATTTATTTATTTGAGAAAGAGAGAATGAGAGCACGAGAGGGAAGAGGGTCAGAGGGAGAAGCAGACTCCCCGCTGAGCATGGGATCCCGTGACCCTGAGATCATGACCTGAGCCAAAATCAAGAGTCAGACATTTAACTGAGCCACTCAGGTGCCCCTCTTATATACTTTTTAATAAAAAGGTATTTTATGCATGTGGTTAAAAAACAACTCTTAGGGGCACCTGGGTGGCTCAGTCGTTAAGTGTCTGCCTTCGGCTCAGGTCATGATCCCAAGGTCCTGGGATCGAGCCCCACATCGGGCTCCCTGCTCCGCGGGAAGCCTGCTTCTCCCTCTCCCACTCCTCCTGCTTGTGTTCCCTCTCTCACTGTGTCTGTCAAATAAATAGATAGATAGATAGATAGATAGATAGATAGATAGATAGATAGATAGATAGATAAAATAAAAAACTATTAAACAAAATACAGTAAACACGAGGTTCCCCAGACCCCACCATGGGCCACCCTGTGGGGCCCCAGGACCTGCTGGGCGGATCCACACACAGACTTCTTCCTACTTCCTGTCCACAAACATTTACACCTGGAGAGGCAGGGCTCTATCTCGTCAACTATTTGCACCCAAGATGTAAGGCATAGAACCTCCCCCCTCCCCGCCAGCTCAGGCTGCACCTGCTTGCCCCCCTCCCCAGCTCCAGGACAGAAGCTCAGGATTCCAGGGGAGGGTGCTGGGCTCGGTCCGAAAAGGCCTTCTTGCCACGAAGCTGGGAGAATGTTAGCCCATCCCCTCAGGCTGCATGTTTGAAATTTTCCTAATGAAGAGCTTAGAAATCACCACCTCTGCCCTGAGAGCCACCAGATCTCTCCTTCAAGCGGGTCCAGTCTGTTAAGCCCTAACCCTGAGTGCACAGCCCACCCAGCATCGCCCAGCTACACACTCACACCACATGCACACACACGCACGTGCCCTGTACCCACATCACCTGGCCCCAAGACCACCGCCGCCCCCCCCCGGCCTCTGGTGACTCTGGTTTCCAGCTCCCAGCTCCACACCTCTGCGTCCTGCTGCCTGACCTCCCCTGGGGTCTCTAACAGGTTCTTCCAACTTGACTTGTCCAAGGTCAGATGGCTGATCTTCCCCAGACCTGCCCACTACAGCCCTCCAGGGCCAGCGCAGGGCCATCCCACGAATCTTGTTGCTCAAGCTAAAAAAAATCTTCACATCAACCCAACTCCCCTTCTTCCAAACTCCACATCCAGTTGATCAGCCACTGTTGACTCTACCTTCCAGGGGAGCCCAGAATCCCACCGCTTCTCCCCACTTCCGCTACCCAGAGCAATGCGGTTAGAGCTTAGCTGGAACCATACTGTACCCCATCAGCACCCTGCCTCCCTGTCCCCGTCCCTCCTCTGCCCACCCACCCCTCCAGAGCTGGGGGTCCCACCTCAAGGGCTGAGCCTCCCTCGCCCACCACGGCCGGTCTGTTACTCACATCAAACCTGTCTTTACACTAAGGCCACCCTCCCACCTCATACTGCCGTTTCCCACACAGGTGCACAGTACCCCGCCCGCTGCATTTTTCTCCCTGGTCCTCAGCACGCTCCAGTGATCTCTGGGTCCTAACTGCTCTATCTCTGGGATCCGCAGCCCCTTTCAAGGGACTCACTCCATCGCCTGGGCTTTTGGCTTCTCTGTCCACAGCTGTGTCCCCAAAGCCTGGCCTAGCACTGAGCACGAAGTCGATGCTCAATAGCTTTTTCCAGGATGCACGTGTGCATTCCACAGACGCCCTCACCCACCACATCCCAAGCCAAATGCATCCCCCACCCTGAGATGTGCCCTTGTGTTTGCAGCTTCCACCTCATCTCCACTGCGCACTAAGGCCTTCCTCCCTACCCCAAGCCAGAAACCAGATTCCAGGGGCCAACTGCCAGATGGGCAAAGAGCCAATGTGGTAATTTGACATTTGTTACAAGTTGAACATCTGACCAATTTCCCTAACAAAGCTTTAACATTTTCCCTTTGTAAATAGATTGTTTGGGTGCTTTAAGAAAACACTGGATAAGGGCGGGCGCCTGGGTGGCTCAGATGGTTAAGCGTCTGCCTTTGGCTCAGGTCATGATCCCGGGGTCCTGGGATTGAGCCCTGCATCGGGCTCCCTGCTCAGCAGGGAGTCTGCTTCTCCCTCTCCCCCTGCTTGTGCTCTCTCTGTCTCTCTCGCAAATGAATAAATAAAATCTTTCTTTTAAAGATTTATTTATTTATTTATTTGAGAGAGAGAGAGAGCGCACAAGTGGGCAGAGGGGCAGAGGCAGAGGGAGAGGGAGAAGCAGGCTTCCCGCTGAGCAGGGAGCCCGATGAGGGGCTCCATCCCAGGACTCCGGGATCATGACCTGAGCCGAAGGCAGCTGCTTAACTGACTGAGCCACCCAGGCGTCCCTAAATAAAATCTTTAAAAAAAAAAAAAAAAACAACGGGATAAGAAATAAAAACACTTTTTTTTTTTTTTTTTTCAGATCATAAAGTGAAATCCCTGCCAACAGGGGAGGAAGAGGAAAAAGATGATGGGCCAATTCCTTCCCCAAACGGTCCAGAGCCCCAGAGACTGGGGTGACTTTCTCTCTTCTCCAGGCCCAAGACTCCTTACCCTTAGTTTCCAGCTCCCTGGGACCTGCCCCAGCCCTCTGTCATTCTAGCCCCGGAACCATGCCCAGGAAGAGTCGCCCTTGGGGGGGGGGGATAAGCCAGCTCCCCAGCTGAATGGAGGTGCATCTGAAGGTGCCTACCTGGAATCCGGGAGCATCCAGGAGTGGGGGGCTGCCAATGGAAAGTGAAGGTGAAGTCCAGAAAGCCAGCTTCCAAGAGGGGAGCCTTGGCGAGAGACGCTGTTCAGCAGGAAGGAGGAACAGAGCACAAGCAAAAAGATCTTTTGACAAAGAGGATCTTAGCAAGTCTACTCTCAAGATCTAGACAAAAGGGAGAAAAATTTGGGCGCCTGGGTGGCTCAGTCGGTTAGGCGACTGCCTTCGGCTCAGGTCATGATCCTGGAGTCCCGGGATCGAGTCCCACATCGGGCTCCCTGCTCGGCGGGGAGTCTGCTTCTCCCTCTGACCCTCTTCCCTCTCGTGCTATCTCTCATTCTCTCTCAAATAAATAAATAAATAAAATCTTTAAAAAAAAAAAGGGAGAAAAATATGGTGAGCTGCCTTGCCCCCTTCCCCCCACGGACATCAGAATTCAGAACGGGTTTGCTCTAAGTTAACTGATCTCCGTACTTAAGTCAATTTTGCATTTCTGCTTTAAAGGAAAAACATGTTTAAAAAGTTCTCTCTTGGGGCGCCTGGGTGGTTCAGTCAGTTAAGTGTATGCCTTCGGCTCAGGTCATGATCCTGGGGTCCTGGGAACTGAGCTCAGCGGGGAGTCTGCTTCTCCTTCTCCCTCTGCCCCTCCCCCCTGCTCTTGTGTGCTCTAACAAAATCCTCTAAAAGAATGTTCTCAATAAAAAAAAAGTTCTCTCTTAGGGGTGCCCGGGGGGCTCAGTCAGTTAAGCGGCTGCCTTCAGCTCAGGTCATGATCCCAGGGTCCTGGGATCGAGCCCCGCATCAGGCTCCCTGCTCCGGGGGAGTCTGCTTCTCCCTCTGCCGCTCTCCCTGCTTGCGCACGCGCTTTCTCTCTCTGTCAAATAAATAAATAATAATTAAAAAAAAGTTCTCTCTTAATATTCATCAATCTCAACTGTTCTAGTTCAAGAACAGGCACACTTTCCTCGCAATAAAATTTGTTCTGAAAGAGTTCTCAAACTCCTCATCCCCAAAAGTGGTTTCTAAGAGGATTGGCTTTATTTGAGTGGAGATAGGCGGTGGCAACATGGTCTGTCATCTCACGGGATGCTCTACCTTGAAAGAAACTAAGATCTGGTCCAGACTTCAAATATCTGAACTCCTTTCCTGGCCCAGGAGCCTGGGAGAGCAGGAAGCCGTTGAGGGTCACACTTCCAAGGATAAACACCCCTGTACCAACATGCACACACTCTATGTCCTTTAGACACACTCCTTTTAGGGACAGCTTCATCAACTCATACCCAAGTCCCTGGGCCAGGGTCAGTGCCCAGGAAATACTCATTCAAGTGTAATAGTCTAAAGTGAAGTCAGAGACTGAAAATTATCCCCTTTTCCTACCCGTAGGTAGAACAAGAATGGATGGCTCCAAATAAATGGGTTCCACCCTTTATATGATAAAGTTCTTGGGGGGTAATTAGGGTCTATACTCTGGTGCACAAATCACAAAAGTGTTTTTCTTTTTCTCCCCCAGTGTTAACTTTTTTAAAATAGATTTTATTTATTTTAGAGAGAGAGAGAGAGAGAGCGTGAGCAGGGGGAGCAGAGGGGGAGAGGGAGGGAGGGAGGGAGGGAGGGAACAGAATCTCGAGCAGGCTCCCCGCTGAGTGCGAAGCCCAACAGGAGGACTGGTTCATTCCAGGACCCCGACATCATGACCTGAGCCGAAATCAAGAGTCAGACACTTACCCGACTGAGCCAGCCAGGTGCCCCCCACCAGTATTTTCAAGATGGACACCTTCATACCATACTTGATATTATTTTGACATTTTTTGGTGCAATTATTCTGATATCATAAAAAGGAAAGATGGTGGATTTTTTCATTTTTCAATCTCTTGTTCCTTATGGCACCTGGAAAAAAGCTCATAACTTATAACTCCAGGGACACCCGGCTGGCTCAGTCAGTAAAGAATGTGACTCTTGATGTCAGGGTCCTGAGTTTGAACCCAACGTTGGGCAAAGAGAGGACTTAAAAAAAAAAAAAAAAAACTCTCATTCAAGACAATGTTGACCAAGCTTTAAAAGGAAAACAATTCAGATGAAGCAGATGAAGCCAATTCTCATTTTACCTTGTATTTGTGAGTCAACCTTTCCAAAGCAGCTGGGCTTCTATCAGAATCCATCAGACCACGAAGTTCTACAACCAAAATAAGAACAGCCATTCAGACTGAAGGAATCCACAGAAAAGCCAGAGCACAGGACCACTGGGATTTTCTTATTTTAAATCAGTTTGCTCTAGAGGAAACAACAGGTTAAAATAATATTTTGGAGAAATACTGTGTAGCTTTGCAGACACAAACCCCAGGGGCATTCCCAGGTGTCCTAGAATTCTCCCCTGGGTTTGAAGGCAGAGGGGAACGTGTCCATACTTCCCAAGCACACGCTGTTTCCTGCCTGAGGGCAAAGCAGGTCCGGGACCACCCTTCCACCCTGACCCTGGGCAGAGCTGGCCCAGCCCCACCTCGCCACACCCCACCCCCCCACCTCACTAGAAGAAGTCTGGGGACACCCCTTCTTAAGCCCTCACACTTATTGGGGGGGGAATAGAGGAATCCCCACCTCGGCCCTGCCCTCACACCAGGGTCTCAGCACCCTGCAGGTCTGACTCCTGGAAGATGGGATGTTCCTCCATAAGGGGAAAGAGAAGGGGGGGTCTCCAAGCCAAGGACTCCAAAGCTAGGGGGTGGGCCCCCCCCGGGGAGGCTGGCCTCACTTCCACGCTGCACGGACCGCACGCAGTACCCAGACCCAGTTGCCTCGGCCCCTTCTTGCCGGCGGAAGCCCCCCCGCGTCCTACCCCGGGCCTCGCGCCGTCGCGGGCCCCCGCCGGGCCGGCAGCTGCGGGGAGACGCGCCGCAGGGGGTCAGCAGCTCGGCGGGGCGGGCGCCTGTGCCCACCTGCCCGGGACTGGGACTGGGGCTGGGCCGAAAAAGCAGCCCCCGACGTAGCAAGGAACTGGCTCCCGAGGGCGACTCCGGGTGGGGCGTGCTGTCACTCAAGTCGGGGGCACCCGGAATGGGCTCAGGCGGGTGGGCGGGGGTGATGCTTCTGCGGCGCAGCCGGGGGCGGGCGCGCAGGGCCCCGGCCCGCCACTGCAGACTCACCTTCGGAATAGCATGTCCATTTTGTTCCCAGAGTGACCGTCGCCGGGCCCCGAAGGGGGTCTGCGGGCCGGACCTGTGTGACGTCACAGCCATCTCCGCGGCGACTCGGCGAGCGCGGCCCCTCCCGCCCGGCCCAGGCCCCTGGACGCCCGCGCCCCTGCGCCCCGCGGCTCGGATCCGCCCTCCCGCGCTCCTCTCGCGGCCAGGGAAGCCTAAGGATATGATTTTGTCACAAAACCTTGAGTGACTCCCCTGAGGCCCGGGATGACGTCCAGACCTTTTAACGCGCCTTCCCGGCGCCCCGCTCCAGCAGTACCTGAGAACTGCTCCCGCGCCCGGGCTACAGCCACTCCCACCTCTCCTTCCAGATTCGGGAGGGCACCAAGCCCCCTCCCCGCCCCACCACCCACAGCTCGGACTTCTCTAGGGAAATGCTCTCTTCACCCCGCCACACAGCTGGCGTTCTTCACCTTTGGAGCTGAGTTTGGCTCCTCCTCCAGGAAGCCTTCCTGGACCTCGGGTCTTGGTTAGGAAGGCCTCCTCTGCGTTCCCACAGCAGGCCAGATCAGCCTGTGCAGAAGTTGTCTATGGATTTCTACCGGCTCACAAGACTGGTGGATGAGCCTAGGGGTTCCAAACGCAAGGCCCCTTCCCCCCAACCTTACCCCACGGTGCCCAGCATAGTAACTGCTCAAAAATATTTTTTGAGGGGCACCTGGGTGGCTCAGTCGGTGAAGCGTCTGCCTTCGGCCTGAGTCATGATCCCAGGGTCCTGGACGGAGTCCCACATCAGGCTCCCTGCTCCGCGGGGAGCCTACTTCTCCCTCTAACCCTCCCCCCTGCTCACTCTCTCTCACACTCTCTCTCTCTCAAATAAATAAATAAATAAAATCTTTAAATATATATTTAAAAAAATAAAATAAAATAAATAAATATATGTATTTTAATGAATCACAGGTACTGGTGAATTGAATATGCCACAAATCATGTTAGCTGTGAACTCACTAGGGGTGTTTTTTTAGTGATTTCTGAAGTCAGGAAGTGTGGGTCTTCCAACTCTGTCCTTTTTCACGATCATTTGGCTCTGCTGGGTCCCTTGCATTTCCATGTGAATTTTAGGACCTGCTTGTCAATGTCTGCAAAAATGTCGGCTGGGATTTGATACGAATTGTGTTGAATGTGTAGGTCAATTTTATTTTATTTTATTTTATTTTTTTAAAGATTTTATTTATTTATTTGAGAGAGAGAGAATGAGAGATAGAGAGCACGAGAGGGAAGAGGGTCAGAGGGAGAAGCAGACTCCCTGCCGAGCAGGGAGCCCGATGTGGGACTCGATCCCGGGACTCCAGGATCATGACCTGAGCCGAAGGCAGTCGCTTAACCAACTGAGCCACCCAGGCGCCCTGTGTAGGTCAATTTTAGTATTGCCGTCTTTTTTTTTTTTAAGATTTTATTTATTTATTTGACAGAGAGAGATACAACAGGAGAGGGAACACAAGCAGGGGGAGAGGCAGGCAGAGGGAGAAGCAGGCTTTCCGGCTGAGCAGGGAGCCCGATGCGGGACTCGATCCCAGGACCCTGGGATCATGACCTGAGCCGAAGGCAGGCGCTTAAGGACCGAACCACCGAGGCGCCCCGAGTGGTATTGCTGTCTTAACAATATTATGTCCGATGCTCGACATCACTAATCATCAGAGAAATGCAAATCAGAACCACAGTGACCTATCACCTTACACGTGTCAGAATAGCTGTATCCAAAAAGACAAGAAATAAGTTTTGGCAAGAAGGTGGAGAAAAAGGAATCCTCATGCACTGTTGGTGGGAATATAGATCAGTGCAGCCATTGTGGAAAACAGTATGGAGGTTCCTCAAAAAATTAAAAATAGAAATACCATATGCTCTAGTAATCCCACTACTGGGTATTTGCACAAAGAAAACAGAAACACTAATTTGAAAAGATATATGCACCCCTATGTTTATTGCAACATTATTTACAATAGCCAATTATGGAAGCAACCCAAGTGTCCATCAATAGATAAAGAATGGGGCCCCTGGGTGGCTCAGTCGTTAAGCATCTGCCTTCGGCTCAGGTCATGATCCCTGGGTCCTGGATCGAGTCCCACATTGGGCTCCCTGCTCAGTGGAGAATCTGTTTCTCCCTTTCCCTCTCCCAGTGCCTGCTCTCTCTCTCAAATAAATAAAATCTTAAAAAAAATAGATAAAGATGTATGTGTGTATGTGTATATATATATATACACATACATACATACATACATACACAGTGGAGTATTACTTGGCCATAAAAAATGAATGAGATCTGGCCATTTATGACAATATGGATGGACCTAGACAGTAGTATGCTAAGTAAAATAAGTCAGACAGAAAAAGACAACTACCATATGACTTCACTTGTATGTGGAATCTGAAAAAACAAAACAAATGAAAACAAAAAGCAGAAATAGATCCATAAATACAGAAAACAAACTGGTATTTGCCAGAGAGGAGAAGAGGTGGGGGGACGGGCAAAACGGGTGAAGGGGAGTGGGAGATACAGGCCCCCAGTTATGGAATGCATGAGTCAAGGGGGCGAAAGGTACAGTATAAGGAATACAGTCAAGGGCACCGTAACAGCGTTGCATGGTGACAGATGGGAGCTGCGCTTGTGGTGAGCACAGGGCAACGTACAGACGTTTTGGATCACTACGTGGTACACCTGAAACTAATGTAACATAGTGTGTCAACTATACTTCAATAAAACACACACATGATACTGAGTCTTCCAATCCATGAACATAGGATGTCTTTTCATTTATTAGGTCTTTTTTAATTTCTTTCAACAATGTTTTAGTTTTCAGCGTGCAAGTCTTGTGTTTCTTAAATTTATTGCGAAGTGTTTTATTCTTTTTGATGCTATTGTAAGTAGAGCTGTTTCTTAATTTTATTTTTGGATTGTTCATTGTTAGTGTATAGAAATACAATAGATTTTTGGGGCGCCTGGGTGGCTCAGTGAGTTAAGCATCTACCTTTAGCTCAGGTGATGATTCCAGGGTCCTGGGATCAAGCCCCATGTCCAGACTCACTGCTCAGTAGGGGAGTCTGCTTCTCCCTCTCCATCTCCCTCTGCCCCTACCCCTGCTCATGCTCTGTCTCTCTCTCAAATAAATAAATAAATAAATAAATAAATAAATAAATACATAAAATCTTAAAAAAAAAAAAAAGAAATACAGGGTCACCTGGGTGGCTCGGTCAGTTAAGCACCTGCCTTTGGCTGAGGTTATAGTCCCAAATTCCTGGGATTGAGCCCCACATTAGGCTCCCTGCTCAGCAAGGAGCCTGCTTCTCCCTCTCCCTGGCTCTCTCTCTCTCTCGATAATTCTCTCTCTCTCAAATAAATAAATAAAATCTCTTAAAAAATACAACAGAGTTTTGTATTTTGATGTTCTATCCTAAAACCTGCTGAACTGGTTGTTCTAATAAGGGTGTGCGTGTGTCTAGTCTCCTTAGTGTTTTCTATATACAAGATTATGTCATCTGCAAATAGAGGTAATCTGTACTCCTTCCGGTCCAATCAGGATGCCTTTTATTTATTTATCTTGACTGACTGCCTTGGCTCAAATCTCCAGTACGGTGTTGAATAGAAGTGGCGGGAGTGAGCATCCTGTCTTGTTTTTAATTTTGCATTTAATTGTAGTACCAAGTACCTTGATTATGTTTGAGTTACAAAGGTATGTTAAAGAAAAGATTAGAGGGCGCCTGGGTGGCTCAGATGGTTAAGCGTCTGCCTTCGGCTCAGGTCGTGATCCCAGGGTCCTGGGATCGAGTCCCGCATCGGGCTCCCTGCTCCTTGGGAGCCTGCTTCTCCCTCTGCTTCTCTCTCTCTCTCTCTCTCCCTCTGTCTCTCATGAATGAATAAATAAAATCTTTAAAAAAAAAAAAAGAAAAGAAAAGATTAGAGACACCTGAGTGGCTCAGTTAAGCATCCAACTCCTGATTTCAGCTCAGGTTATGATCTCACAGTCATGAGACTGAGAGCCCTGGGTCATGTTCTGCACTTGTCAGGGAGTCTGCCTGAGATGCTCTCCCCCCTGCCCCTCCCCCCACTCTCTCTCTATCCTCTAAAATAAATAAGTAAATCTTATTTTTAATTTTAATTTTTTAAAAAATATTTTCTTTATTTATTTGAGAGAGAGCAAGAGAGTACGAGCAGGGGGAGGCACAGAGGGAGATGGAGAGGGACAAGCAGACTCCTTGCTGAGCACAGAGCCCTGCTGGTACTCGGGGCTTAATCCCAGGACCCTGAGATCATGACCTGAGCTAAAGGCAGATGCTTAACCGACTAACTCACCCAGGTGCCCCATAAATAAATAAATCTTAAAAAAAAAAAAAGAAGATTCTTGGGCACCTGGGTGGCTCAGTTGGTTAAACGTCTGCCTTTGGCTCAGGTCATGATCCCAGAGTCCTGGGATCGAGTCCCACATCGGGCTCCCCGCTCAGCCGAGAGCCTGCTTCTCCCTCTCCCTCTGCCTGCCGCTCCCCCTGCTTTTGATCTCTCTCTCTCTCTTTCTCTCTCTCTCTGTCCAAATAAGTAAATAAAATCTTAAAAAAATGAGAGATTCTCTCCCTGTGCCCTCCCTCCTGCTTGTGCACGCTTTCTCTCTAAAAAATAAAGAAAGAAAAAGAAAATATGAAATACAGATTAAATGGGGAGAGGTTCGTGGAGTGTGGATGGGCCCAACTGGCCATGACCAGTTTGCTGGACAATGAGAGGCACATGAGGTTCCATATTCTTCTATCTACTTTGTACCTTTGAAAGTCATATCATAGAAAATGAAAAAAAGTAAAATAAGGAATATGTAGAGCCAGAAAGAAAGAACTAAGGAAATAAAGAAAATAGTAAGGGAAATAGAAGGTCCATTGAGGACTTGGAGCCCTAGGCAGGAATGCTGGAGGCCAGCAGCTGCTACCGTCCAGGTGGAAACACTCTCCCCAGCTGGGCCATACCCATGCCCTGTCGCTCCACCCCATGGTGCCCGCAGGCCTTTAGGCTAAGACTGGTTGTATCCGTTAAGTCTCTTTTAACCTAGAGCTGTTTTGTTTTAATGGCACTGATTTGGGGAAGAGGCCAGGCCAAATATCATGCAGAATCTTCTGGATTTGTTTGGCTGCTTCCTCAAAGTGTTGTTTAGCTTGTCCCTCTACCCCCCTCCCCTGTATTTCCTATTAAGTAGATTTACCAGGATGGTATCCTGTTTTTGGATATTTAGGCTATGTTCAAATTTTCCATAACTACAGTCTTGCAAAGAACATTCTTGTACGTTTCTCCTTTTTTTTTTTCTTTTGAGAGAGAGCAAGAGAGAGCGCGTGCATGCACGCAAGCTGGTGGGAGGTGGAGGGGGAGAGAACCTTAGAATCTTTTTTTTTTAAGATTTTATTTATTTATTTGACAGAGATACCGAGAACAGGAACACAAGCAGGGGGAGTGGCAGAGGGAGAAGCAGGCTTCCCGCTGAGCAGGGAGCCCGACTCCGGGCTCGATCCCAGGACCCTGGGACCATGACCTGAGCTGAAGGCAGACGCTTAACTGACTGAGCTCCCCAGGCGCCCCATGTAGGTTTCTCATTGTGCAGGTGGGTAAGACTTTGTCCAGCACCAACCAAGAAGGAGAAGTTCTTCATCAGATACACCAAATTGCTCTCTGGAGTGACTGTATTGGTTCACACTCCGACCAGGGGTACATGAGAGTCAAGTACCCATTTGTCAGACTCCAGCTAAAATGTGGTCATGTCAGACTTAGATTTCTGCCATTCTGATCGGTATAAAATGTCCCTCCTTGTGCTTGGTTCCCCTTTTGTGAGCACCAGGTATCTTCTGACACTTCTGCTGAACTTTCAGGCTAAGGGAGGACATTGAGCCAGAAAAATCCAGAGGATGTAGGGGACTTGCAAAATAAAATAATTTTCTATATCCACAACAAATGGAATTCATATACTGAGGGTTTTATTGGTTTCATCCATTCAACTATTTTTATTTTTTATTAATTTTTAAAGATTTTATTTATTTATTTTACAGAGAGAGAGAGAGAACACAAGCAGGTAAGCAGCAGGCAGAGGGAGAGGGAGACATAGGCTTCCCGCTGAGCAGGGAGCCCGACACTGGGCTCGATTCCAGACCCTGGGATCATGACCCGAGCCAGAGGCAGACGCTTAACCAACTGAGCCACTCAGGCGCTCCTCAACTATTTTTAAAAGCAGACAGCTGAGATGCGTGCACGGTTTGCTGCCCCTCATGACCCCCTGGAGCCATACCACAAGCCTCTGGACCGACCCCTGGATAGATTCTAAGTGCCTCACAGCCCACCACCCCATTGCAGCAGGAAGCGGCAAGAGGGGTCTTCATCCCATGGGGTTACTATTCCAGGGGGAGGAATGAGTAAGGGACAGGTGAGGCTAGGCAGAGAGAGTGGGGGGGCTATGTGATCAGGCTCACAGAAATCCCCAAAATGTGGAGGTGTGGGGAAACTGGAGACAAGCGGACAAATCGGACCGCCTAAGCGTGTGGGGTGGGTCGTGTGGGGTGGGTGTCTTTATGATAATCACCCGTGACCAACAAAGAATAACCAGACCCTAAGAAGGAAGTAAGCCATTGAAGGTGTTATCAATAGAGATGTTAAAAGGATTTAAGTTCCCTGGTTAGCTTTCTATAAAAGACCAACCCTAAAGGTCCTCCTTGTTGGCAGCCCTGCCAGGACCCCTCTCACTCCTGAGAGCTTTTTCTGTATCCTTGCTTAATAAACTTCTATTGCTTTACACACACACACACACACACACACACACACACAAGCGGGCAGCTGAGAGGCATTTGGCTGGCTGAGTCAGTGGAGCCTGCGACTCTTGACATTGGGGTTGGAAGTGCAAGCCCCATGTTGTGGGTAGAGATTACTTTAAAAAAGTAAAAGAGGGGGAGCCTGGGTGGCTCAGTTTGTTAAGCGACTGCCTTCGGCTCAGGTCATGATCCTGGAGTCCCGGGATCGAGTCCCGCATCGGGCTCCCTGCTCAGCGGGGAGTCTGCTTCTCCCTCTAACCCTCCCCCCTCTCGTGCTCTCTATCTCTCATTCTCTCTCTCAAATAAATAAATAAAATCTTTAAAAAAAAAAAGTAAAAGAGGGGCACCTGGGTGGCTCAGTCAGTTAAGAGCCCAACTCTTGATCTCTCAGCTGAGGTCTTGATCTCAGGATTGTGAGTTCAAGCCCCACATTGAACTACTTAAAAAAAAAAAAAAGAAAAAAAATCTTTAAAAAAGTGGGTAGATGATTTATCCTTTTTTTGATTCTGATTTTGTTTTTTTTTAATCTGGAATTTTAAAAAAAGGAAGAGTGTTGCTTTTGGGACTACATGTGAAGCTCTAGAACGTCACAGGTCAAGTGTAGAGGCCTTAAAGAACTTTCCTAAGAAGCTAATGCATGTTCCAAGCAGACAGATGCACTTGGCAGACCATATGCTCAGCTCCTTGGCTCTGCAACAGCATCCTGGAATCTTCGTTCAGAGTCTGATGTGCTATTAATACACTGTGACTCACTTAGAGCTCTGCTTCCTGGAATGTTCTTCCCAGGGAGGTGAAGCGATGTTCCTTCCTATAGAAGAATCATCTGAAATCATACTTCCAAAGGTTTGAGTAGATCTTGAAGGCTTGGCGAAGAGAATAAAAGCTTCCTAAATTATAGAAAATTATGTAAACAAATTGCCATCTACCCAGAAAGGGGGAGAGGCCAGTTGTATCTGCCAGTTATTCAATCACAAATATGTGTCCGGTGGCGGGCACGCTGGGCACGTGCCTCCCTTCGTGGGCAGAGCGGCCATGAACTAATCGTTGAGGGGCAAGGGTGCAAGGAACCTGTGGCCGGGGCTTTTCCGAAGCACGTGACCCGTCCTCGGGGCTGGACGATGGGATTTGACCTGGTGCAGAAGGGCATGAAGACCATTTTGGGCAGGTTATTTCTTAATATGGACAGGGTTTCTCTTTGGGATATGAAAACGTTTTCGCAATAGATGGTGGTGATGGTTGCACAACATTTTGAATGTAGTCAGTGCCACTGAGCTGTACACTTAAAATGGTCAACTGTATGTTATGTACCTTTTACCACAATTGAAAAACAAGACAAGGGACACCTGGGGGGCTCAGTCGGTTGGGTGTCTGTCTGCCTTCAGCTCAGGTCATGGTCTCAGGGTCCTGGGATCGAGCCCCATGTCAGGCTCTCTGCTCAGCGGGCAGTCTGTTTCTCCCTCTGCCGCTCCCCCTACTTGTGCTCTCTCTCTGACAAATAAATAAAATCTTTAAATAAATAAATATTAAAAATAACAGCTTTAGGGCGCCTGGGTGGCTCAGTTGGTTGGGCAACTGCCTTCAGCTCAGGTCATGATCCCGGAGTCCCGGGATCGAGTCCCGCATCGGGCTCCCCTGCTCAGCGGGGTGGGGGGGGTCTGCTTCTCCCTCTGACCCTCCCCCCTCTCATGCTGTCTCATTCTCTCTCTCAAATATATAAAATCTTTAAAAAAAATAACAGCTTTATTGGGGCGCCTGGGTGGCTCAGTCGTTAAGCGTCTGCCTTGGTTTTGGCTCAGGTCCTCATCTCAGGGTCCTGGGATGGAGTCCCGAACTGGGCTCGGTGCTCAGTGGGGAGTCTGCTTCTCCGCCTCTCTCCCTCTGCCCCTCCCCGTCCCCCTGCCCCGTGCACTCGCGCTCTCTCTCTGTCAAATAAATAAATAAAATCTTAAAAACAAAAATAACAGCTTTATTGAGATACGATTCATATACTATACAAATCATCCATTTAAAGTGTACAGCTAAATGATTTGTTAAGTTGTTCTTGTTTTCTTAATTTATTTTTTTAAAAAGACTTATTTGAGAGAGAGCAGTTGTGCAACCATCACCACAATCAATTCTAGAACACTCTGATCACCTCAAAAAGAAACTCTGTACTCATTAGCAGTCACTCCTCACCCCCTCCCCACAGGCCCTGGGAACCATGCCTCTTCCTTCTGTCTCCATGGATTTGCCTGCTCTGGAAACTTCATGTAAATGGGGTCATATTGGGGCGTCTGGGTGGCTCAGTCGTTAAGCGTCTGCCTTCGGCTCAGGTCATGGTCCCAGGGTCCTGGGATCGAGTCCCGCATCGGGCTCCCTGCTCAGCGGGAGGCCTGCTTCTCCCTCTGACCCTCCCCCTGCTTGTGTTCCCTCTCTCACTGTCTCTCTCCGTCAAATAAATAAATAAGATCTTTTAAATAAATAAATGGGATCATACAATACACCCGTGGCCTTTTGTGACTGGGTTCTTTCACTTAGCATGTTGTCCAGTTTCGTTCCCCGTGTGGCATGAATCGGTACTTCTTATGTACCTTTTTATGACAAGAATACAGTATTTGGAATAATACTCCATTGTATGGATCACTACGTTTGGTTTATCTGTGCCTCTGTTGATGGACATGCGGTTTGTTCCCACCCTTTGGCTCTTGGGACTAATGCTATGGAAGTGTGTGTGTGCGGCTTTGTGGACGTTTTCTTGCCGCCTGGGTAGACGCCCAGCTGTGGAGCTGCCGGACCTGACGGTAAGTCGCTTTAATTTTCTGAGGAACTGCCAGACTGTTTTCCAGAACGGCTCGGCTCCACGTTCCCAGCAGCCGTGTAGGAAGTCCCAATTCCTGCACATCCTCACCAGCACTTCTTAGTCTCTCTCCCTCTACTTCTGCATGTGTGTAGGGCATCCCAAAATAAGTTAGAAAAAAAACAGAAGAAATTAGAAACGGAGAGTGTTTGTAAACCGAAGTGCTTTGGCCAATCTATTAACAAAGACTTGATAGACTGCCACATGCCAGACGCCGTCCTACGTATTTGGGATCGGCGGCGAACAGAACGGAGAAACGTCTGTAACCCAAACTCACGACCGGGCGGGTCGGCGCTTCCTGAGCCGCCGTCTTGGGAGGCAGCGCCGAGCCTGGACCGTCGGATCCCGGTCCTCGGCCGGGGCTAATGGCCAGCGTCCGGGGCACACAGTTTCCCACAGTCACCCTCCGGCTCGCTCAGCACTCAGCCTGTGCGCCGGTCCCTTCTCCAGGCCGAGGGTCCAGGCTCTCAGCCTGGTGAGGCACACGGTCCCTTGTCCCCTCTCCTCTTTGTTGCCATCAGGTCAGCTTTCTGTCAGCAGTCAGCCCCTTCTAGAAGCTTCTGCTGGCCCTGCCCCGCCAGCAGAGCCCCTCCCTGCTGTGCCTTCATGTTAGCTGCCATGGCTTCGTTGGCCTTCTGCGATGATGGTGGTCCATCCGTGGGGCCCACGCAGCTGGACCGGGCTGGTTCCCGGTGGCTGTTCCCTGCAGACGTGGGTGACTGCATGCCTGCGAGGAGCTACTAAAAATTGAGGCGGCTAAAGATGAGGAGAGCAGGAGCGGGTGGAGGAAGACTTCCTGGGCGACAGGTGGCTCAGGCTGGGCTCCATTACACCCCAGGACTGTGTGGTAGAGGCGAGCCCGGGTGAGGGAAGCTCGCAGGACTGGCGGGAAAGGTCCTAGAGGTGGGTCCAGGTGAGGAAAAGCTGCGTCTCAGAGCGCTTGTTCACCACCAGGCCCCTGCAAAGCCCACTACCTAGAAAGCGCCAGGACACTTCTCTCAGGCAACATGGTTTCGAATTGACAAATGAGGTCAGAGGCGTGAGAAGTCCAGAGACTTGCTTGAGGTCACTTTTGAACGCCATTAGACTGCTTTCCCTAACTTTTTTAGGCTTACTTTTTTTTAGTAATCTCTACACCCAATGTGGGGCTTGAACTCAAGACCCTGAGATCGAGTCACTTGCCCTTCCAACTGAGCCAGCCAAGCACCCTGCATACTTGTTTTCATCTGCTATTTAAGTAAAACACACCATTAAAATCCACCCATTTTGGGGGCGCCTGGGAGGCTCAGTCGTTAAGCGTCTGCCTTCGGCTCAGGTCATGATCCCGGGGTCCTGGAATGGAGCCCCGCGTCGGGCTCCTTGCTCAGCGGGAAGCCTGCTTCTCCCTCTGCCTCTGCTCCTCCCCCACTATGTGCGCTAATAAAATTTTAATTCTTTAAAGAAACTTTTTTTTTTTTTTCGTAAAAGAGTCAGGCTCCCTGCTTATTGGGGAGCCTGCTTCTCCCTCTCCCCCTCTGCTGGTGCTCTCTCGCAAAAGAATATAAAAAGATTTGAGAGTGAGCAAGCTGGGGTGGCAGGCAGAGGCAGAGGGAAAGGGGGAGAATCTCAAGCAGACTCCCCCTTAAGCCCGATTTGGCGCTTGATGTCACGACCCTGAGATCATGACCTAAGGTGAAAATCAAGAGTCATACGCTCAAACCCCTGGAGTTACAAATATTTAATAATTGTTCGATGTTGACCTAAGTTCAGTTGGTTTTTGCATACTGATCTCAGGACTTTGCTAAATTCACGTCTTGTTCTCATTCCATTTTTGTTGCTTCCTTGCCGGTTGCCTACACCTCTTTAAGCCGGGGCCAGACTCCCCCTCTTCCAGTCTGTCCTCAGCGGGGCGGGACTAGCTACGGAAGCTGTGAAGCAACACTGGGTTTTGAAGCCACCATGTTCCTCTGTCAGCTGGCTCCTCACCCTCTGCTGAGCATCCATGTCCTTCGTGGTCCGGGTTCCAAACAGGGTCACTGGGTGATGCGTCCAGATACATGGTTAGTACACCTTCGCCTCAAGTTAACTCAGCTGGGAGATCACTTACAGAAGTCCTGTGGATTCTGTGTCTAATGCCATCTTCAGCATTCTTACTGGACTCAGGAAACACGTCAGGAAACTTCCCTTTTGCCCTTCTTGGCATTCCTTTTACTGTGAAAACCTCACACTTCCTCCCAGCTGGTAACATCTTTCACTAAGCAGCAAAACACCAGAAAGACTGGGTTTTGGAGGTAAATTTGGAATCAAGTACGGATGCCTCAACATAAGCAATCCCTGCTTGTCTGAGGCCAGTAACTTCTCAGAAGATTAAATGTGATTACCATTCAGGAGACACTCAGTGGCTGGAAGGGCGCCAGGGCACCAACCAACCTTCCCCAGGACATGCAACTCATTCTCTCCCGGCCCTTCCCCTCGGTTAGCCACGGTCATTGTCTGTACACGACCTTAGCCTCCAAATCCTGCATGGACCTGCTACCACCCATTTTCTAGAAACACACTCAATTTTGGGACTGGCCATCGCTGCCCCCAGCTCCCATAGGGGAAGCCTACCCACTCAGCCAGTTCTGTTCTCAAGACCGGAGCTCACCTTCTCCCTACTGCGGCTCACAGGGTCCGCAACCACCCCTCTGTGCACCTTGCCTGAGGCTCAATAAAGAACCAGAGAATAAAAGGATTTCAGGTAGATGACAGTAAGTAGATTTGGTAAAGAACTCAGATATTCCTAAGGCTGAGGTATTAACGAACTATATTTAGGACATAAAGCAGGTTTTACAGATACTATAGAAAAGCAGTTTGGACATGAAAATCCTAAGGAGAGAGGAACTGTCCGTGAGGAAACAGCACACAGCATACAGAGAATGCATGTTGCGTGACCTTCCCGTTTTCTCCCAGGTGCTCTAGAACATGCTCCCCACCCCCCCACGGCTGCCACCTCAGTGTGCACGGGCAAGGTCATGAAGACCTTAGGCCGCCGAAGGTAACCACCTCCCTCTTTCTTTAAATCTCCTCATAGGCAACACATGTGTATACCTCAAGTTCTTACATTCGGGGCTGCCCTGTCACCTGAACTCCCACATTCCCCCCAAAGAAAACATTTTCACAGAGCTTTTTTTTAATTTTTGTATTTGTTACAACTTTTTAAAGCAGAACGTGACTTGAGCACTACATTTCCACTCACAGAACTTGCTGAGTTACTTTTTGAACAGCTTTACAACATGCCTAAATAGGCTTAGAATTTCGCTACTCTAAACAACGCTCTTCTTTGGAAAACAAGCCCTATACATAGTTACTCCCATCCAGTTGGTTCAGTTTAACTACTAGTTTCTAGAAGCCTGGTACATGCAGTTGATAACTACAGGGGATAGAAGATTTAAAAAGTAAATCCTAGACGGTGAGAGTCGTTTTAACCAACAGTTCTCTTTTAAACATCAAGGTATAGCTCAGAACACTTCAGTGACAAAAAAAATTTGCTCTTACTAAGGAATCCGCTTGGTAGCTAAACACTTTAGAGCACACGGTTCACGTTAGGTTACATACACCTCACAACAAATGTTACCTTGTCCAGTTACAAGAAGCCAGCATGGAACCGGGGAAGAAAAACTAGCTGGGCTTTAGGTCCTACACATCACAGTAGCACACTCCAAAAAGAAAAAAATCTTATCTTCCCCTTAAGTAGTTACTGTCATGCCATACAGATTCTTAAAATGTTAACAAAAATAAAGAAAAACATCCTTGAAAATATATTATCAGAGGGAATGAAGATAAAGTATCGAATACATGTACAAGTAATGCTCAGTGGCGCTTAATCGACTTCCTCCATGCGGGACGTGTCATCGTCGCCCTCAAGGGGCGGCATCTCTTCGCTCACCGCGGCACTGCTGTCGTCAGCCGTGGGGTCGTCTTCGTCAATACCTGTTTGGAAAGAAAACCCTCACACTAGGTTTTTCGAAGCCAGCTAATAACTAGCCCAATACGGCTGGTCTCTCCCACTTGTAGGCAGAGGGAGAAGCAGGCTCCGCACTGAGCAGAGAGCCCGATGCGATGCGGGGCTCGATCCCAGGACCCCGGGATCATGACCTGAGCCGAAGGCAGACGCTTAACCGACTGAGCCACCCGGGCTCCCCATCTACCCACTTTAAAGGCTAAACAATCACCTGGTGGTGAATATAGCGTTTTCACTTTTTCTTTTAGCCTTTCTGATCAAAAGGCCTGTTGAGCCCTTTCAAAGAAGGGCCTTTAAGAGGTTACCCAAACTGGAGGTGACGCCCCCAGTGTTGCTCAGGTGGCGGAAGGTCACACCTGTGCCACACATTTGGGCTCTTTCCCCACCCCACGGTGTCGCAGGCAGCTTACCGAGCCCGAGCTTGATCATCCTGTAGATCCGGTTAGCATGAGTCTGGGGATCTTCCAGGCTGAAGCCGGAGGACAGGAGAGCAGTTTCGTAAAGCAGGATGACCAGATCCTTCACAGACTTGTCGTTCTTGTCGGCCTCTGCCTTCTGCCGTAAGGTCTCAATGATGGAGTGGTCGGGGTTTATCTCCAGGTGCTTCTTCGCGGCCATGTAGCCCATGGTGGAGTTGTCTCTCAAGGCCTGGGCCTTCATGATCCTCTCCATATTTGCCGTCCAGCCGTATGTGCTTGTCACAATGCAGCACGGAGAGGTCACCAATCGGTTTGACACGACCACCTGGAATCAAAGCATGACATGAGCGACGCACCTGAGAGAAAGCGTCACGCTAACTTTTCACTACTGCTATCGGCTTCATTGTAAAAATGAAACCTAAGGACTCCCGAGTACTGTCTATTCATCAAATACCACCTGCAAATTTGTGAAAGTACCCAGAACTTTTTTCCTGCACATCCTAACACTCTCCAGGGTCTTCGAGGATGTTAAGACTTTTCTCTCGCTCTATAGGAAATCCTGGTTTTCTATTCTTAACTTCAGAAAACCCAAGGGGAGAAAGGGCCTATGGAGGACAAGCTTGGAAAACACCCACACGCCCTCTAGAAAGCAGCCCACCATCAGGAGAGTGAGGCAGACAGAAGCACTGTTCTCACGCACCTTTTCTACTTTTTTCTCCAAGATGTCCTTCATGATCTTGCACAGGTTTTCAAACTTTGTTTTTTTCTCTTCCTGTTTCTTTTTCTCTTCTTCGTCTTCTGGAAGTTCCAAGCCCTCTTTGGTAACAGACACTAACGTCTTCCCCTCAAATTCCTTCAGCTGTTGGACACAGTACTCATCGATGGGCTCGATCATATAGATCACTTCCAAGCCATGCTTCCGAAGACGCTCCACGAAGGCCGAGTTGGCTACCTGATCCTTGGTCTCACCTGAGGCATTGGTAGAAAGTTACAGACCTTTAACAGGAAGTTACTTTCATTTCCTTTTGACTTTTGCTAAGTCCAGTCAGATCTAACCACAGATGCGGCCCAGACCATGTGGTCTTGCCTAGGTGAGTCCCTGCGAGCACACACACGGCCCCAGAAGGCTGTAAGAACAAGGTGACTGTACACCTGCTGTCTTACCTGTGATGTAATAGATATGTTTCTGGTTTTCCTTCATTCTGGTGCAATAGTCCTTGAGGGAAACCATCTCATCGCCAGAAGCAGACGTGTAGTATCGTAACAGCTCAGAGAGCTTCTTTCGATTCTGAGAGTCTTCATGTATTCCCAGCTGAAAGAGAACGTGAACTCTGAACTTTCTCTGAATTAAAAAAAATCATTTAAAACCTGACAAGCCACGACGACCACCACCACTAAGACCAAATGTGTTTACACCAACCTTGATGTTTTTCGAAAACTGCTCATAAAACTTCTTGTAGTTCTCTTTGTCTTCAGCCAGTTCGGTGAAGAGTTCCAAGCACTTTTTGACCAAGTTCTTTCGGATAACTTTTAAAATTTTGCTTTGCTGAAGCATCTCACGGGAAATATTTAGAGGAAGATCCTCAGAGTCCACCACACCTCTAATGAAATCTGAAAAAAATAAACAAATGCACTCAAAATCATCCTAAAGATGTGGTCCACAAATACGTAAACCCGAAAAACCAAAGATGATCTCCTGCCCCCCCAGACTCGAGCCCACGGTGTAAAGGTAACTATGGGTCGGGATCGAGCCTCACACCCGGCCACTTACTCAGGTACTCAGGAATCAGCTCCTCGCAGTTATCCATGATGAAAACTCTGCGAACATACAACTTAATGTTGTTCTTTTTCTTTCTGTTCTCGAATAGGTCAAAGGGAGCGCGTCTTGGCACAAAGAGAAGAGCTCTGAACTCCAACTGTCCTTCCACTGAAAAATGCTGCAGAAAAGCACATGGCAGGTCATAATCAAGGGACAACACAAGCAACCGTCACCGAAGGCTCCCTCACCTGACCGACCCCGCAAGTGTCCGCCGTCACAGAGCTGGAAGCGCTTGTGGGGGGAGAGGACAGGGCTGGGATGACAGAGCCCCCGGCAGCGACCCGCACCGCAAGCTCCTCAGACGACCTCCGGAGCCACAACTGCTCGGAACCACGGGCACCCACCTTCACTGCCAAGTGATCTTCCCAGTCATTGGTCAAGCTCTTATAAAACTCCCCATATTCTTCGTTGGTGATGTCGTCAGGGTTTCTGGTCCAAATGGGCTTCGTCTTGTTCAGTTCTTCCTGATCGATGTACTTCTCCTTGATCTTCTTCCTCCTCTTCTTGTCCCCGTCCCTCTTCTCCTCCTCCTCCTCCTCCGAGCCGACGTCTTCTATCTCGGGCTTGTCATCGGGCTCCTTCTCCTCCTTTTCTCTTTCCTCCTCCTTCTCTTCCTTTTCTTCAGCCTCATCGTCGCTGACCTCTTTGTCACGTTCCTTCTCCACCTGCAAAACGAGATGCACATCACATCACCTCTGCACATTCCTGAGGACCGCTCTGAACGGAACGCGCACTTGCACCGAAGCAGGAAATACCCGAAGACAAAGGTTTGACAGGTAAGAGACTTCTAGTCAATACTTAACATCTCTACCTACACCACCCTGGACACCTTGACACTCAAACAGAACTTCAAACTCGTCCGGTCAATTCAAGTTTGGGTCTTTCCCTCATCAACAGACCCCAGCACTAAGAACCCCAGCTCAGTTCACTCCTTTTAGTATCTACACCCCATGCGGCCACTCACAAACAGAGTGATGGGATAGCCAATAAACTGGGAGTGCTTCTTCACAATCTCTTTTATTCTCCTTTCCTCCAAGTACTCCGTCTGGTCTTCTTTCAGATGCAGGATAACCTTTGTTCCCCGACCCATAGGTTCACCTGTAGAGAGAGAAACAGACTCAATTTCAATCTGAATGGGCAAGTTAAGGTGTTGCAAAACAAAGAATATCACACTTCAGCTCTCCACGCCACACCCAACCAAGTTTCTAGGCAAGTTCACCAAGTGCAGTTTCCAGTTCCTACAGAGGGTACGGTTACTTCAAAAGGAGAACCGGGTCAGTTACCTGCCTAGCTGGAGCTCAGGAACTACAAGGCCCCGCTCTTCTATCACATGCTAAGCTCGCTGCAGAATGGATCAGGGCAAGCAAATTTTTCCCAATTCCACACCATCTTCAGGGGTCCCGGCCTACAGCACCGGGCACTGCCCACCCGAATGAGTGACCCAGGAAACCGTCCCACCAGGCGCCTACCTGTATCAGTCCTAACTGTGAACGATCCTCCTGCAGAAGACTCCCAGGCATACTGCTCATCATCGTTATGCTTGGTGATCACCGTCACTTTCTCGGCCACCAAGTAGGCAGAATAGAACCCAACACCAAACTGGCCAATCATAGAAATGTCTGCACCAGCCTGCAAAGCTTCCATGAATGCTTTGGTCCCAGACTTGGCGATAGTACCGAGGTTATTGATCAAATCGGCCTTGGTCATGCCAATGCCGGTATCCACGATGGTGAGGGTTCGATCTTGCTTGTTCGGAATGAGGTTAATGTGCAGCTCTTTCCCAGAGTCCAGCTTACTGGGATCGGTCAAGCTCTCGTATCTGATTTTGTCCAAAGCCTATTACCAAAACACAGGGCGTAAGGGCAGAGCTCCCGGGGGAGGGGGCTTCCCCGCGGCACAACCCCGGTCTGCAGCACCACACTTACGTCCGACGAGTTGGAAATCAGCTCCCTGAGAAAGATCTCCTTATTCGAGTAGAAGGTGTTGATGATCAGGGACATCAACTGGGCGATCTCCGCCTGGAAGGCGAACGTCTCCACCTCCTCCTCCTCCATCGGCTGGTCTTGGGTCTGGGTTTCCTCAGGCATCTGCAAGGGCCGCGAGGCCGGTTACGTGCCGCCCCCGCGCCCGGGCCTCCGGGAGGCCCGCGCCCGCCCGGCCCAGAGCCGGGGGCCGCCGACAAAGGATGACCTCATTTCCAGCTGCGACAACGAGGGCCGTGCGCACGTCGCCGCCACCGGGTGTCACAGGCCCCGCGGGGACCCCCCGCCCGGAGCCGGAGTCGCGGCCGCGTGGCCGGGGGTCCCCGCGGGCCCGGGCGCACCCTCCCCTTCCCACGGGCGGGGGTCGGGGCCGCACCAGGCCCGAGGCCTCCGCCGCCGAGAGCATGGCCGCGCCGCGCCGCCCCGCGGGCCCGGGACCTCCGGGGGCGCCCGCCCCGCGCTCGCCGCCCTCGGCCCCAGCCGCCCCCGGCCCCCGCCGACCCCCACAGACCCCCCCCAACCTCCCCCTCACCTTGGCTACAGGACCGCACGGGCTCCGCGACGACGCAGCACCGGGACGCAGAAGCAACTGGCGCGCCGCCCCCGCGCTTCCCTTATATAGACGCGGGCCCGCCCGGCGCGCGGCGCCTTTTCCAGAAGCCTCCCGAACCTTCCGGAAGAACCCTCCCCAACCGCCGCCGCGGCCGCGCGCCTGCGCCTGCGCCCTGGCCGCGGCCCCGCCTCTTTCCCGGGCGCGCGCGCGGGCCCGCCCCGAGTGCCCCACCCCCAACGGCCGCCGCGCGCGTCCCCGCGCCGGTCTCAGTGCGCCGGCGCAGCCCGGAACTCTCGCGAAGGTCTCGCGCCTTCCGGGGCCACCGCCCCCCGCGCGGCTCATGCCGGCGCCCCTGCCCCCACCTCGGGCCTGCACCGCTAGCTGGGCGAGCGCGGGCGCAGTGGCGCCACCCAGCCCGGGCCTGGGCGCGTGCGCTCGTTGCTTCAGCAAGTCCGCCAAAGTAACTTAATTCCTACAATGTCCGCAGGCTGTATAGGCTTCGGGACCCTTGGCACCAGGGCCTGCCGCAGCAGCGTCGTGGTCTGTACCAGTTACCGGAGACCCTGGCCAGGTCTAGGGCTTTGAGGCCGGGTACAGGGGCTGGAGGAGAGGCGAGGGATCGGTCCCTGCATCTATACGCCTGGGGCAGTGATCAGAGGCTCCCGACTACGATTGGGGGTTCACTTGTACAGCGCCACATCTCTTCGGCCAGGGCAGCGATTATGGGTTCAGGGCCCTGGAATTGGGGCAATAGATGCCTGCCAGAGCCTCGGGATGCGGAGGCCCTGGCTCACAGCCTGGTTACAGGGTCCAGAGGCGCCAGCCCCTGACGGGCTGTGAGGGGTGACCAGTGCATGCACGTGGGGGAGGTAAACCCGACCCCGGGTTTTTGTCTTGACCAGAGGGACCCCCTAACCACGTGGGATGTTGGTGATGGGGTTTTGGAATATAGGTGAGGTTTGGTGGGGTGAGGTCTGGAGCCCACGCCCAAGAAAGAATTCTCGAGACATCTTTGGTGCAAAATGGTGGTTCCTTAAAGCAGGGGGACGGGACCTGTGGGCAGCTGATTATATACTATGGAGTTGGGGGCGGTAAGGAAAAGGGAGGTTTTCGAAAGAACTTTCATATGCTAAAGAGGATCTACAAGATATCAGAGCCCTTGCCACTGTCAAGTAAAGGTTGATTTGCCTTGTAGTAAGGCATTAACATGAAGATAGTTGGGAGCTTCCCGGAGGAACACTACACTCTGCTCGCTTTAAGTATCTGTTGATGGGCTGCAGGTTATAAGGACATTTCATTGTATCTACATTTCCTTCTGGAAGCTAGGTTATTGATAGAAATGCTTTGTTTTTGTAGATTGCTAAAACATTTGTAAACTGAGGGAGACTCCTGTCTTGGAGAACTGTGATCTCTGTAAGTTAACTATTTGTTTTTCCTCTCCTCAGCTTTAGGGCAGCCAGGAGAGCCTGAGGAATGTCACATAGATCCCATGGTGGGGGGGAGTTGTGGGGTGTCAGCTTCTGCTTTGTCCTCAGCTTGCCTTCTGTTCCCTCATCATTGGGATAAGGGGAGCCCCAGGGGCCTGGCCGCACTCTAGGGGTCCGGTTCTGAGGGTGGAATGAGGAGCGCCAGCAGGTGACTGAGGGTCATCCCTGCCTCCCCCCATTGCCAGGTAATCTCCACACGTGCAGGGTCTGCTCGTATTTGGGGGCTGGTTCTTTTCTTAGGCCGCACTGTGCACAAGGGGAAGTGTTGAAATGGACACTTACAGAGGCCTGAATTCTCCAAACCCGTGCTCCATCCTTTGGGGGATTTCTACCTGCCGCGCATGTGTCTGTGCGTGTTTTAGGAGAATTTAGTGATTCATTATTTATATGTAACACCCAGTGCTCATCACAAGTGCCCTCCTGAATACCCATCGCTCTACTTGCCTTTGGTTTGCCTCAAACTGTGTCCTTCACACTAGCCTAGAATCCCAGGATCACTGAACGAATGCGTGCTCACCCAGGACACACACCATGACTTTGTAAAGCCCATCTTCTTTACTGCCTACTTTACGTAATTTGAGGTCTTCATGTGACATATCTAGTTCACCCTTTGGGGGATTAAGTAGCTCCAAAAGCCAATATCTACATGGGAATTCCAGAAGTATTTTGAACGATGAGACTCCCAGATGAGAGTCCTGAGAATCTCGGAGGGGAGGGGCCCTTGGCCAGCGCCCAGGTCTGCCGCCAGGTAGTTTGGCGTCTGAAGACCCCGCCTGGAGCACCGCGTGTCAACGTAACCCTAGCCCTGCCCTAGGCTCCTTTGTCGCTAGCTCCTCCCACCAGTGGTCCTCCTCCAGCTCCTTCCAACACTCCGGCCTCCCCCGCCCCCCAACGGGGAACAATCTGGAAGCTCCTTACGTTGTAAACAAACCTGCCTGAACCCTCCCTCCGCCCTCGTCTTCGGGGAAACCCCGCTTTTCCAGGAACGGGGTTTTCATACTGAGGCTTGGGACCCATTAGGCCTGTGTGAAATCAACACAGGGCTTCATAACTAGCATTAAGATAGGAAAAAAAGAGTGGAAACTTCCAGCCACGTGGTCAGGGGAGGCGGGCGTTGTGCATTAGCTGGGGCACCTTGTAAAATAATTTCTGCCCCCAGCGGTACCCGGGAGCTCTCGCCGGGGTTTTCCCTACAGCCTGGGCTGGGGGCGGGGACTGGGGGGAGGCGGGTGGAGGGGAGGAGGAGGAGGAGTCAGCGTGCTGGCTCCGGAACCCCGAGTCGGCTGTGCGGGAGCTCCTGCACCTGCACGCCAGGGCGGCCCTCCTGCTCTCCTGACCCGGAGGCCCGGCCCACTTCTTTCTTCTACCCTACTTCTGTCAGGGCCACTCAGAGCCCCAGTTGTGAACGTCTCGGTTTCCTGAGGCTTCACCTGCCTCTGCTCCGCAGAACTTGCCCCAAGGCCTCTCCTGGAATCACGGCTGGAACGTTAACAACCCTTCCTCCCGCCACAGCCTCCCGGCCTTCCAGCTCTCTCCTACCTGCCTTAGTTACTAGATACAAGAGCTTCCTCGTCCCGCTCCCCCTTGACCTCTGGACAACGTTCCACGCTAACCAGCATTGCCTCCGTTCTATCACCAGCATGCTGTGGTTCTCCCACCTGCTGGCGGCTCCTTCTATGTCTCTGCAGACTTGCCCCCCTCTTGGGCCTTTCTCGGGAGCTCCTGGAACCGTACCTTTGTGTGGATGATGCACAGAAAAGCCTGGGCCAGGACTCTCCTAGTGCCACACCTGGACACTGAGCTCACTGCCCCACCTACCTGGTCTTCTCCCAGGACTCACTACCCAGGTGACTATACCACCACCGTCTAGAACCCCCAAGCGTCCCCACAGGGAATCTGGCATGATCTTGCCATTTCTGCCTCCTAAATGCCTCTCGAATCCATCGGCTTCTCTCCACCTTCGAGCTCCACTTCCTGCTCCAAGTCCCTCAGCCCTGTTGCCACCCCAGCGGCTCACCTAGCCCTCCATAGCTCCCTGACTGCACCTGTCTTCACCTGTGGCCAGGGTGGGCTTTGTGAACACAGATCTGATCCTGGCCGTGCCCTCTTTCACACACTCCCCAAACACTCTCGGACATCCCAGCATTCCTAGAAGGAAGATGGCTGCCTTTTTTTTTTTTTTAAGATTTATTTATTTGAGAGAGAGAGAGACTGAGAGAGAGCGAGCACATGAGAGGGGGGATGGTCAGAGGGCGAAGCAGACTCCCTGCCAAGCAGGGAGCCAGATGTGGGACTCGATCCAGAGACTCCAGGATCATGACCTGAGCTGAAGGCAGTCGCTTAACCAACTGAGCCACCCAGGTGCCCGAAAGACGGCTGCCTTAACCAGGCTCATGGGCCCTGTAGGACACCCCACCTTCCTAGTGCTCCCACCATGCTCCCTGTCACCTTTGTAAACCTCACTCTGTGAACGGCCCCACACCGTTTGGCCTGGACACCATTCCCTCTCTTTTTCTTGTAATTAATGTCCCCGTGGACCTTCAGCTCCCGCATTTCCCTAGGGTCCCTTCCCACCTTGACTTCTCTTCCTCCCAGGCCTAATCCCGTATAAATAGGTTCTCAGAATGTGGGACCCCCCAACATGGCACATGCTCACCCACTCCAGTGAGCCCCCCAACCCCTGCTCTTCTGTGCCCCCTCACCTCCTTTCCCACCCAATCTCCTCCTGCTCCCTCCACTGTGTTTCTGTTACATATCCAAGTCCTGCAGATTAGCTCCCTAATATTTGTTGAGCTGGTCCAAAAGTGATCACCTTCCGTGTCCCTCCATTAAGCTGGAACACAAGGCACAGATTCTGGTGCCCTGGGTTCAAATCTCAGATCTGCTCCTGCCAACCCACGTGGCCTGGGCAAGTCACTTACTCTGTGCCTCCGTCTGTACCAGGGGCATGGGAAGTCTGTTTTTCTTGTAGGGTTACAAGGCTGAAACGAGCAAAGTCTGTTTTTGGAAATGACCCAGGACAGGGCCTGACATGCAGTGACTGCACATGTGAATGAAAGTAAACAAAGACATCTTCGATTTCCTTTTTGATTTCTTCTTTGACCCGTGGATGATTTGTAAATGTGTTAGCTTCCAAATATTTGGAGGTTTTCCAGAAATCTTTTAGTTACTGATTTTTTATTTTATTTGAGAGATAGAGCATAAGCAGAGCGGGGAGAGGGGCAGAGGGAAGAGGGACAAGCAGACTCCCTGCTGAACACAGAGCCTAATGTAGGGCTCGATCCCAGGACCCCAAGATCATGACTTGAGCTGAAGTCAGATGCTTAACTGACTGAGGCACCCCTTGCTACTGATTTCTGATATTTCTTTTTCTTTTTTAAAAAGATTTTATTTATTTATTTATTAGAGAGCAAGCGGGAGAGAAACAGCATGAGAGGGGAGAGGGTCAGAGGGAGAAGCAGGCTCCCCGCTGAGCCGGGAGCCCGATGTGGGACTCGATCCCAGGACTCCGGGATCATGACCTGAGCCGAAGGCAGTCGCTTAACCAACTGAGCCACCCAGGCGCCCCTGATTTCTAATATTTCATCCCATTATGGTCGAAGAACATATTCTGCATGATTTGAATCCTTTCAAATTTTATCGAGACTTCTTTTATGGCCCAGATTATGATGTATACTGGTACATATTCTGTATACAAAATCATTATGCTGAAGGAAAGATGCCAGTCATTGATATAATTTTAGAAAATGCAGGCTAAACTTTAGTGATGGAAAATGGATCTGTGGAGGCCTGGGCGGGGTGGGGCCGGCAGGTGCTCGGGAGGGGGACAGAGGGGCGACGCGGAAGCTCTGGGTGATGCATCTGCTGTCTTGTTTGCAGTCACGGTGTCTCAGGTGTACGTGTATGTCAAAACATATCAAATTGTACTTTAAACATGTGCGACTGTTGCATGTCAATTATACCTCATAAAGCTGTTCTTTAAGAACTGGTATTTAGCAAAGAGCTAGGAAAAATGTTCAGAATTGAGTTATAATGATATAGGAAAATTCAGTGGTTCCTATTTTGGAAAGAGACACAGTTGACCTGGAAAAGGATGGTCTGGACTGTGAGCCCCGTCCCTTCCACTTAGTGGCTGTGTGACTTTGAGCAGGCTGGTCAACCTCTCTGTGCTTTGGTCTTCTCATCTCTACAACAGTGATGATCACAGTAAGGATGTGGGTGGATGCTGTGAGCGAATCCCAGGGAAGCCCAGAGCACCTGGCACGTGGATGGATGGATGCGCTGTTCTCTTAATGGAGAGCAGGGAGAAGGGTGACCCACGCTGGCGGTCGCCAGGTCACCATAATGCTGTCCTGCACTTGTACCCGTCTGCGGGGTTTGGGCTCATTTCTGGAGCGGGAAGGGGAGGGAGAGCACGGTCCCAAAGGAAGTGAAGGGATAGACTCCAGGAGTGAGGGGAGGTTGAGTGACTTGGCCACTTAGAGTTGGCCCTGAAGTGGATTCCCACACAGCAAGCTAGTTTCCCACCGACCAACTATAAAACTGGGGACACTTTGGTACCAAAACTGTTCTTCTTCTGGCCAGTTTTAACCCATCCTTTGAGGCTCAGCGGGGCAGCCATCCCTGGAAGGCCCAGATGGGGTTGGTGACTCTCCTGTTAATTTGCACACGTTATCACCAGAAGGAGGCGCCACAAACACTCCCTTGCGCTCCTGTCCCATCGTTGTCAGCGGAGTGTGGCCATTTTGATAGGGAAACGGTGTCCAGTTGTTCCCTGAACCCGTGTCCAGGCCCTGGGATGCAGTGTCTGCAAACTTAGGTCACCGCATGCATGGTGGAGATGTGAAGCCAACGCCAGACAAATACACAAATTTGTAAACTGATGGGTGCTGGGAGGGTCCTGAGAATGGAGGAGAGTGGTGTTAGCAGCTGGTGGGGGGAGGCGGGGAAGGGCATGTGCAAACGTGAAATCTAGAAGGAATAGGAGGAGTCCTAAGGAACAGGGAGAAGGCGAGGCAGGAAAGGAAATGGAGGCCAGAGAAGCCTTCCTGTGGGATGGGTAGGATGGGGGCACAGCCTGCAGGGGGCAGGGTGGCCACTGGAGCCAAAGCAAGAGGTAGGTGCCAGATCCTGCAGTGCACTGTGCCAGGGGACTTGAAATGTGGCCCGAGTAGCACAGGAGGCATGGGAGACTGTCCCCGGGCCCCACTGTCCAGACATTGTTCCACTCTGACTGTCCTGTGCATGAAGGTCAGGCCCAGGGAGAGCTGAGTAGGCCTGCACCCACAGAGCTGGTGGGTGGAGAAGGGGCAGGCTTGCAGGAGACCAAGGAGGGCAAGCTAACAGCACAGGTGAAGTGAAGGAGCCCGCAGGGTCCTGCATGGGGGATCCTGCGTGGGGGATGCTGCAGTCACCTCGGGGAATGTGGGGCCCAGGCCAGAGCAGCAGGTGACCTGCTCAGTGTCGCCATGTGGGGCATCCAAGTGGATGGGCACCCAGCAACAGGACCCTGTATTGTGAGCAAGGACGTGGTGGGAGGGGTGGGTGGGAGCCCGACCGGCTTGGTAGGCACAGGGCTGCCCCAGGATGCAGTCCCAGTCTTAAGTGAAGAGCTGGGAACCTGGAGAGACAGGAGGCTGCACCTAGGCGGGGGGGTTGTGTGACCCCCTCCCTGTCCCCCTTGGGCTCCCAATCTCCCTCTCACAGAAGCCCCAGGCTGCCTCTCCTGGCCTTGCTCTGAGTCGGGGCGTGGACAGGTGTAGACTGAGCCCCCCAAGGCAAGGCACAGAGCAGGAGAGTCTCAGCTCGTCAGGGGCTTACGTTCTAGCGGGGGAGGGGCAGGCTATAAACATGCAAATGACACGTGGGGCAGTCCAGACCAGTTCTTCAGGCCCCAAAGAACAGCAACCCCGGGCGTGGGCTCCCAACTTCTTCCTGGAAGCACCGTCGCTTTCCCTGATTCACCTTCAAACCTTGTGAGTCATCTTTGACTCATCCCTCGGCCCCCACATTCTGAATGCTGCCCAGGCTGGTGGATTTTCCTTTTAAATGACCTTTCCCTCCATCCTCCAAGTCCCACCCTGCCCCAGCCCCGCAGCCCCCGTGCCCTGGCCACCTTCAGCTGGTTCTGGCTGGGTTCACCTGTTCTACATTCATTTCTGTTCTCATCTGCCCACCTCCCAGGGCAGGCATGCCCAGGGCCCCCCCAGGCACCAAGCCAGCAGTACCCGTGCATGCATTCAAGACCTGGGGCCTGGCTGCCCAGCTCATGCCACCTCCAGGCCCCTTGTCTGCTGCCCGAGACCCGCATCCTCCCCATCTCTGCACCTGCCCTTGGTGCCCTCAGGGCCTGGAACGCTGGCGGCAGAACCCCGCCCCAGACTGTCTCGAGGGGGAGGCACCACTGTCAGCCCTGACCAGGTGGCCTGGAGTTGAAGAGTATAGCAGTTAAGCAGATGCAGAGGGAGGGAGAACAGGAAAGGGCGACAGCGGGCGGGGCAAGAATACGCCGCTGCATTGTGTTCTGGTTCTGTTCCAGCCTCCCTCCTCCATTCCCTCGGCCTCCCAGGCAGCAGGAATGACGCCCTTCAATGAAATGATCACCCTCAGATGAAACATCTTCACAGCATGCTTTCACTCCTTCACTGAACGAAGATGACTGCAGCAATGCAAGGGCTTTATGGTCTGACCCTGGTCTTCCTTCCCAGACCCTTGGCTGTCCACTCTCAGTTGTTCCCCAAACGTGCCTGGAACCTTAGAGCAGTTCCTCCTGCGAGACCCTTCTCCAGGGGACAGGTGCCTGCCAAGCTCAGCTGAGAAATCCCCTCCCTCAGGCCAAATTCATTCTACGAGCCTCCTTCCTTTCCCATGGGGCTGAATTAAAATTAGACTTTGTGGGGCGCCTGGGTGGCTCAGTTGGTTAAGCGACTGCCTTCGGCTCAGGTCATGATCCTGGAGTCCCAGGATCGAGTCCCGCATCGGGCTCCCTGCTCAGCAGGGGGTCTGCTTCTCCCTCTGACCCTCCCCCCTCTCATGTGCTCTTTCGCGCTCTCTCAAATAAATAAAATCTTTAAAAAAAATAAAATTAGACTTTGTTTTTCCCACTTCCTCACTCTCCCCTGCCTCCCCGCCCCCCCACTTGGCTCAAGACACGGCAGCTGGCCATCTAGGTTATGGACGGGCTATGAGCACGTGTGTGAAGGAAGGCACCAGGTTAGAGCCCTTGGGTCCAAAGGCAGTGACTGACTTCTGGCGCCATCTACTGGCCAGTTGATGGGTTGTTTGGGGGTCTCTAATAGGAAATGGCTTTGATGTTCAGGGATTTCGTGTTTATTTCTCATGAACGGGAGAATTAGGAAAGAGAGAATTATGTGAGATACAGTCTAGATCACCATCATTAACGTCTCGCCCTGAAAAGTTCATGGCAAAAGCAAAAAGCTTCCAGCCTTTCGGTGAGTAGAGAGGAAACGGTCGGGAAGAAAAAGGAAGGCAATTTTTTTGAAATTAAAAAAAAAATTGTATTTCACTGCCAAAACCTAACACATGAAGAAAGGCAGGAAGGTTAAAAAAGCTGAAATGGGAATCATCTGAGTGCTAACGTGGAGCATTAGCATGCCCAGACTTCCCTGCTCCTCTTCCCGACCTCCCTCCGATCTCTCTTGGGCCATCAGGGTGGTGGAGCGGGCCCCGCCCTCCCTGCTCCCTTCTTCGTCCCGGCTGTCACAGGGGCTGTCACAAGGACAAAGTCCTTTAGTCTGACCCCCACCCGGATGCAGCCTCTTGTTCAGCCAGTGGAAGAACAGGTCCAGCTGACCCAGAGGGGCTATTGATCCTGATACCCCCAGGAAGGGTGGGGTTGGGTCCCAAACTGAAATTGGAGGGGGAGGGGGGAATGAGCAGGTGTGACGTCCCTGGCTGACAGTTCCTTTCTGTCTGCACCGAAGCAGGGAGCATCTGCCGGTCAGTTAGGATTCTGCCCATGCGGCCAGTTGACCAGGCAGTGAGCATCTTGGTCTGGCCACCTTGCCACGAAAGGGGTTGTCATTTTTGGGTCCTGAGCTGGCCTCACCAGACTCTCCAAAAGCTAGTCCTGCTGCTTCTCCCCTCACCTCCAAACCCCGCAATGAAGTATCCCCGCTGCACCCCAGCACTCTGCTCCTTCGCATCTTGGCCCATGCCCTTCCCTTTCACCTGCCTGGAAAAGCCCACTCCTCGTTTAAGAGCCCCCAGGGAGAGGATGTGTCTTCTTCTTTGTCCCTCTTCTGTTCCACCTCTGCTGATTTGGGGGCAAGGGCCTTCCTCTTGAAGCCTGTTTCCTCATCGGGAAAAATGGGGGTAGGGATGGGACAGCTGGACCAGGTTCCACTTGCCTTAGTAAGGTTCTAAGGTCTTTCACTGGAGGATCAATCAACCACGGTCCAAGTGCATTATGAAATAGAACTGAGCACCCAGTGAGTTACTGGAAGCTTGCACACACTGCAGATCCTCGTACCTTCTCTGAAGTTAGGGCAGACAAGCGTGTCAATGTTTTACTGAACTGTGTCCCAACGAATATGTTGTGGCAAATCATAATGCAAAGTTCAGAGTTCGAGCTGCTAAGGGCTGTATAATAACAGTTTGTAAGCGACTTCACGATTATTCTGATCAGCACCGTAGCAGCAGATGACATGCTGCCTATATATCCAGAGCCCTTCCAGCAACTTTGCATTTCAGTTAGAAATACAGCACAGGGGCACCTGGCCAGTCGGTGGAGCATATGATTCTTGATCTCGGGGTCCTGCGTTTGAGCCCCCACGCAAGGCGCAAATTGGAACAACTAGCGAGTTAAACATGACAACATGCCTAATGAGGGTGGTGGTGGTCCTCTTCCACCTCCTCCTTAATATAAGCTCTATGCCCAACATGGGGCTCGAACTCACAACCCTGAGATCAAGAGTCATATGCTCTATCAGCTGAGCCAGCCGGGCGCCTGTGGGCTATTCTTATGGGTGAGAAGCCACATACCACGTTTACTTCTGTGCCCACCACCCAGTCGTGGATTCTCCTGCCCGTGTCTCACTGGTGTTCCTGTCATTAGTGGGATCGCTTCTAATTTTTATCTTTAAAAATCTATAAATGAAATCATTATTTAAAAACTCCCCCTTTAAAAGAGAATTGTTGGCAAGTCTCCCCCAACTTTTGTCCTTTTTGAGGAAGGATGGCAGCAGTGAGGGGAGCCAGGCTCCCAGTGAGTTCCCTCAGGATTCAGATCTATAATGTGTATCAACTACTAAGAGTGATAATAATGTTAGCAGCCGCGTACTGGCCACCCTGCTGAAGACACACATTACCGATACTGCTGAGCTGTTTTACCACATCCGTACGTGTGTCCTTAAGTGATGGATGTGTTTGAACTTAAACAAATGGTTATCACATGTATTCTGTAACCTCTTCTCAACACTATGCTTGTAGAAATGTATTCGTCCTGACTTGTGCAACAGTAGTTTACTCCTTTTTCCTGCCGCATAATATTTACTACACAACTATACTGCGATTTGTGCGTCTGTTCTGGGGGTAAACATCTGGGTTGTCTCCAGACTTTGCTACTATAACTGGTGCTGCTATGGACATTCTAGTCATGTTTCCTGGTTACAATGGGTACTAAACTCATCCATTTTAGCAGATACAGCCAAATTGCCTTCAAAATGTTCTCAACTGACACTCCTGGGCAGTAAATGAATCTTTTTTTTTAAAGATTTTGTTTGTCAGAGAGAGAGAGTGCGCGCACAAGCAGGGGGAGCAGCAGAGGGAGAAGCGGGCTCTCTGCTCATGCAGGACTCGATCCCAGGACCCCAGGATCATGACCTGAGCCAAACGCAGATGCTTAATCAACTGAGGTACCCAGGACTCTCTTAATCCACACTGTCACTAGCACCTGGTATGCCATATTAGCATTTTTGCCAATCTGGTGGGTGTAAAATGGTTTTGTCATTTAATGTGCCCATCTGGTGGGTGTAAGATGGTATTGTCATTTTATTTTTTATTTTTTTAAAGATTTTATTTATTTATTTGACAGAGAGAGACACAGTGAGAGAGGGAACACAAGCAGGGGGAGTGGGAGAGGGAGAAGCAGGCTTCCCGTGGAGCAGAGAGTTGGATGTGGGGCTCGATCCCAGGACCCTGGGATCATGACCTGAGCCGAGGGCAGACGCTTAATGACTGAGCCACCCAGGTGCCCCAATGGTATTGTCATTTTAATGTGCATTTCCTTGATCGATCTGACTCCTGAGAGAACTTGCTGGGAGCCTGGCTCCCTTCACTGCTGCCATCCTTCCTCAAAAGGGACAAGAGTTGGGAGGCTCACCAACAATTCTCTTTTAAAGGGGGGATTTTTTATTATTATTATTTTTTTAAATGAGCGTATGTTTAAGATTTTAAGTCAATGTTAATTAGTTGAAAAATTTTTAATGTAAATTCATTTAATTAACATATAATGTATTATTATTAGTTTCAGAGGTAGAGGTCAATGATTCATCAGTCTTGTATAACACCCAGTACTCATTACATCACGTGCCCTCCTTAATGCCCATCACCCAGTGACCCCATCCCCCACCCTCCTCCCCTCCAGCGACCCTCAGTTTGTTTCCTGATTAAGAGCCTCTTATGGTTTGTCTCCTTCTCTGATTTTGTCTTGTTTTATTTTTTCCTCTCTTCCCCTACGATCCTGTTTTATTTCTTAAATTCCACATATGAGTGAGATCACATGATAATTGTCTTTCTCTGATTGACTCATTTCACTTAGCATAATACCCTCTAGTTCCAACCACACCGTTGCAAATGGCGAGATTTCATTTTTTTGGATGGCTGAGTAGTATTCCAAAAGGGGGGATTTTTAAATAATTATTTCATTAATAGAGCTTTACAGATAAAAATTAGAAGAGATTATCTTTTCATGTCTTTACGGGCACAGGTCTGAATCCCTGCTCCACTGTAGGCTATGGGGCCTTGGGGAGATTAACTTCTGTGGGCCTCAGTGTCCTGGCCTGTGAAGTCCCTTTCTAGAGAAGCTGACACTGCTGGGCCCTCACCCACAAGTCACAAAAACTCTCCAGTTGGTACTGTAGTACCTCCCTCTCTCGTTCGAATTCCCGAGGGCACTGGACAGGCTGGGGGCTGTGAGCACACGGGCGACGAAGGTGAGGCCAGCTCCTGCCCGCCTGTCTGCGTCCTGCAGCCCAGCACCCGGCTCACGGCGCCCTCCTGCTGCTTTCTTGTCCTGTTCCTTCGTTCTGTGTGACACACGCGTGTGTCATCTTTACTGCCATCTGTGGAGGGGCTACGGGAGGAGCAGAGGCGACGACAAATGTCCCACCCCATGTCTAACCAGAGGCCAGAGGGACATCCCTAGGCACCAAATGTGACAGTCCCTCTATGGCTCGGCTCCTTCCGTGGTTCATTTTGACCTTAGGATCAAGTCCAAAGGCTTCAGTACAGCCTGCCTGGGGCTCATCCCCCAGCACCACCACTCTCCCGAGACACCCCTGCACGCCTCCTCCCACCTGTGTTCTTTCTCCGTGAGCAGGGGCTGAAGGTGTGGCTCTGGAGCCACCTCCTCGGGGAGCCACGGGGCTGGTACTGTCTTCCTCCTCTTTCCTCCCATGGTGCTTTTTCATGCAGGTGTGGTAGCTCTGTACCGTGGTTATTTGTCATGTGCACTGCGGGCAGGGACCTGGGACCCTCCTGGGCATTGCTAGGGCCTGTAGTGGGCCCCCAGGAGGTGCACTTCCGAAAGAACAGGCAGACAAGGGGATGAATGAGAAAGATAAAGACATTGTTTGTCCATTCGGTGGCCCCGCCAGGTGGGCTGGATGGCTGGTTAACTTAGGTAGAAATGTTCAGAAGAGCCATGTCAAGCCATGGTCCATGCGCCATTAGCAATATAAACAACATGAATGGTTGCTGATCTCCTAGAACTCTCCCCCTCTGCCTCATCTCCAGCGGAAGCCTGAGGACACAGTGGCGTGGAGCACACGGACCCAGAGGAGCTGAGAGCAGGGAGATGAGCGCTGGATCAGGACACATGCATCTGACACCCAGGGGACCCTCAGGGCTTTCTTTGGGTGCCAGTGAACGAGAGCCCTGATGGCATCACAAACACAACAGAGCCGTGGAGTCATCTGTTGGGAATGGTGAGGCAGATCTCCGTGAGGTTGGTGCCAGGGTTTCCCTAGGTGTTAGTAAGAAACGTGTTCGACCGAACCAGCTGGAAGGCTGCCTTGGGTTCGTGGCCACCAAGTCACCTGGGGGCAAGCTGGCAACAGAGCAAACCACAGTGGCTGGAGGGAGGGACGCTGCCTGTATTAGGCCGAAATAGATCTAACTCACGTGCCAGGCCCTGTTAGGGGCGCAGGATGAGCGCAGACCTGACCCAGCAGGGCACACCCTGGCTTCCTTCAACTTTCTCGGGAATGGTCCAGTGGATTAAAATACATAGCATGTTCTCTTCCTACTTGGGCATTCGAACACGGGTCTGAAGGGTGACTTCTAGGATGCTGTTAGGCTCATCAGCATCGCCTGAGTTACCAAGGAAGGTGGCACTTCCGCCGTGGGTCAGGCACTTTCTCTTGGTCTGGGCTAGAAGGCCCCCAGCTGGAACCGGAACTTGTTGCGTATTTTCCCAGACCCCATCACAGCTCCATGCTGATGATGGAGGCAAGCTGCCCTGAAGGGTGTAAGGTTCTGGATGGGTTCAGAAGTTCATGGCTCTGGCCAATCCCCCTTGAAAGTCCCTTAGGAAGGCACCTCACTGGGCCAGACAGGCTGCCTCTCTGTGGCCCCATGCCAGATTTTCCTTCAGCCGGGAATGGGTGTCAGTGCCTCTCTGACAGGGAAGGAGGTGCGGCTAACTTGATTTTAGGGGCCAAAGGCTCTTTGCTCTTGGAATCCCACGAGGCCATGGTTGATGGTGCCCAGGACGTATGCACACGTGGTGGATGCGATTCCTGCACTAAACAGCTGTGTGTGTGTGTGTGTGTAGACCTTAGTGAGCCAAGTGCTTCCGTGACTTCATCCCCTGCAGATCACAGACTTACATACTCTGCATTCAGGGGCCCTGGGATCAAAAACCAGGTTCACATTCAGGCTCTGTCACACACTTGCCTTTTGAGAGTTTCTCCTATCAGTCAGACGGGACTAATTATACCTACTTCCTGCGAGTATTTGGGGGGTTAAATTAGACGAAGGAGGGGAGATGCCTTGTACATAATAAGTGCTCAAGAAGTTGCAGAGAATTTTTTTTAAAAAAAGATTTTATTTATGTATTTGACAGAGACAGAGGGCGAGCACAAGCAGGGGGAGTGGCAGGCAGAGGGAGAGGGAGAAACAGGCTCCCCGCTGAGCAGGGGCTCAATCCCAGGACCCTGGAATCATCACCTGAGCCAAAGGCAGAAGCTTCACCGACTGAGCCATTGGATTTTGAGTTGTTAATGGGCCACCCTTGGCTTGGTCTCAGAAGCAGCACCATTACAAAGAGCCTCTTGATATTAGCTGATGCTTCATTATGAAGGAAACTGTCCCGTGAACAAGCCAATATAACAGGGTGGGGTTTTCCCAAAAGGAATGAAAAGCCCCCTGGATTAGGAAATGGAGCTGAGCTTGAGGCCAGGAGGAAGGGAGGGCCTCTGCCCTGGGGAGACTAGGCAAGGCAGGAATCCTGGGCAGGGGCTGGCTCTTGGACATGCCACGGAGAAGGATGAAGCGCACAGGGCCACAGAGCTGTTTGTTGGAGCCCTAAGGAGACTGAGTGGGGTGTGAGCATGGCCTGGGTGGACTGGTGCCTTTGCCACAGCCTGAGGTATCGCTGCTCACAGGGAGCTGTGAGGACAGAGTCCCACTTGAGCAGCCTTGAACTGTCCCGGTCCGTAGGACGCTGTGTCGCTTCTGCAACAGCTTCGGGGAGTGGGGCCCTCCTGCCCTGCACAGGCTGTCCGAGTCTCAGCAGGGGTGGCTGGGAGGACCGGGTCCCTGGTCAGCGTGGTGGACGGCCGCTGTCTGCTCAGCTTGGCGCGCGTTCCTGCTCCTTTGCTCACGGGGCCGTGCTCCTGACCCACCGAGCCTGGGACTCTGGCGGAGTGGCCCAGCTTAGTACCACAGGCTGGGCACCGGCTGTGGTGACTGGTTTGGGACAGGACCAGACTGCAGTCGTACCAATCACAGCCCTTCCCCAGGTGTCTCCTCCCTGGGATTGGCGGGAAGAGCCCTTCCCCAGGTGTCTCCTCCCTGGGATTGGCGGGAAGAGCCCTTCCCCAGGTGTCTCCTCCCTGGGATTGGCGGGAAGAGCTTATTTCTCCTTCTCATATCCAAGGTTATACTGAAGTCACCGGGGAGAGTCGGAGATGAGAGACGGTGAGAAGCTTTCAAGATGCAGGCAGGGGAGCCACGCTCCAGCCCCCGTGTCTCCCGAACCTCGGCACTGGGAGGCCACAAGCCCATTGCGTTTACGCTACTGGGAGCTAGGCTTCTGTTTCTGGCAACCAAAGGAACTTTGAACGCTGCACCAGCATTCCCAGGAGTTCGGTGTTCGGTGGGCTCAGGGAGGATCTCGAGAAAATAATGAATTTGCCTTCTTAGGAAGCACTCAGAGTGCCTTACAAATTGAAGAGATGGAACCTTATTTGCTAGTGAGGCAGGACTCCTGGGGTGAACGAGAAAGGAATCTGATTAATGACTCGTAGATGCTATTTACATTCAGCGGCAGACACTCTTGGTTGTCTGTTCAGTCATTTTCAACAGCCTCTCCCCTTGAGGAAGTTGAGCTTCCCCAACTCTCAGCGGTCAGGGGGCCACGTGACCTGGTCCTGGGCAACAGAAGAAGTCTCTGCTGGTGGGGGTTTCATGGTTTGATATTTTTTCTTCTATTATAACTTGCCTCAAATAATTTTTAGAACTTAGTGGATGTATAAAAATAATGAAAAAGTTAAATAATAGATTTATTATAAACATTTCTAGTTTCTTTTTATTCTGGATAAAATAAACATAAGTAGGGGCGCCTGGGTGGCTCAGTTGGACAGGCGTCTGCCTTTGGCTCAGCTCATAATTCCAGGGTCCTGGGATGGAGCCCTGCATTGGGCACCCTGCTCAGCGGGGGGCCTGCTTCTCCCTCTCCCTCTGCCTGCTGCCCCCCCCCCCCGCTTGTGCTCGGTTGTCTGTCATATAAATAAATAAAATCTAAAAAAAAACAAAACCAAAAACGTTAAGTATCAAACATTCCAAGATAATTTACAGGGTAAATGAAAGAATACAGAATAGGGGGGCGCCTGGGTGGCTCAGTCGGTTAAGCGTACAACTCTTGATTTCGGCTCAGGTCGTGCTCTCAGGGTTGTGGGATCGAGCCCCTGATATTCCTTCTAGGAGTCAAGAGATTTCATTTACCCTTCATGTGACACACACTGATCTAGGTCTGGGGACTCAGAGATCTACAAGATGCACTTCCTGTCCTGGGAACTCAGTGCTGGGGAGACAGACACAATAGATCATTGTATACTCTGATGTAAGCGCCATGACAAAAATAGGCTCAGGGTGTTATGGGAGCACAGTGAGGGCCAGAAGACTTCCCGATGGCCATGACACTGGAGCTGAGTGGTCAGGGAGATCTGGTCAAGGCAGAGGAAGAGCACGCCAGAGGAGGGGACTGCACATGCAGAGGTATAAAGGTGAGAAGCAGTGGGGCAGGAGCACACTCTGCGGGAAGGCAGGGCCCATCTGGAAGGCCTGGGACTGCGTGTGGGGAGTGTGGTCTCTATTCTACAGGAGACGGTGGGGAGCAGGGAAGGCCACATGGAAATCTGTGTTCTAGGAAGATCAGGAGGCTGGTGGAACTGGAATTTGGGGATCACAAACCTAGGTACAGGGAGACAATGAGAAAGCTGCTGCAAGGGTCTGGGGGGGGAGGGGCACTCCTGTGAACCAGGAGCCCCTAGGAGGCATTTACTTCCCATCTGTGCTCTGGCGTGAGCAGATCTGGCTTTTCCAGTTCCTTGTTCAGAAACAGACCTCCTGATCGATGGTTCTTGACCTCTGAAAGCATCGGTCCACACAGCCATTTGATTGCTCCTGGAAGTTTTTTTGCTATTCTCATAGAATGGATATAAAAATTCATTTTGATCAAAGTACTTCATTAGCTTTTGACTTTCAGTGAGCAGAAAAGAGTCACAATTTAATCAAGAACCTTCTGTTCTGTCAGCTAATATCAAGTAAGGAGCTTCTAAAAAGAAATCCTGATTATACATCATGAATAACCATGATGGAGATAACAAGAGGGAAGGAACAGAGGAGTCCAGTGTGCTCGCACGAGCTCTCTGTTGAGCTAGTTTTCTGAGAGGATGGACAAAATGTAGAGGAAGGAAAGCATCATCAGAGATGAATCCTGGAACATGACACAATCCTGAAAAACACCGTCAGGAAGACCGTGCTGTGGTTTGCCAGAAATCCTAAGGAAAACAAAACAGGCCTTTACGGTATTTCTCAGAGCAAGAAGAACGAGGGGGTGGACCAAGGCAGTGAGCGCAGCCCTGAGAAGTCCCCTACACTCCCTGTCATAGACGGAAGAGCAGCCACCGGGCACCGTCATGTCAGCAGCTCACAGGCTCCTGGTAAGCTCGACCCTGTAAGGGCCTGGGGATGGCAAGCCGGAGACGCCAGTGATGCAGGTGAGGGGCAGGGGGGCCACCGGCCCAGGCACACGCTCATACTTCCACATGGCAGGACTGCAGCTTCGACTAGAGGGAATTCTTAACCTTTTGGAGGTATTCATGTCCCGTGGCTGCCGAGACAAATGATCACAACCGGAGGCGGGGGGGGGGGGGGGGGGCTTAAAAAAAAACGTTTCTTCTCTCACAGTCCTGGAGGCCAGCGTCAGGCATCAAGGTGTGGCAGGACCATGATCCCTGCACAGACGCTATGGGAGGATCCTTTCCGGCCTCTTGCAGCTTCTGCTGGCTCCAGGCCTTCCTTGGCTTGTGGTCACCTGCTCCCGCTCCAGCCCCTGCCTCTGTCCTCATGGGGCCACTTCTGCTGTGTGGGTCTCTTTAAGGACACTTGTCATTGGATTGAGGGCCCACCTGGCTAATCCAGGATTATCTCATCTCAAGATCCTTCGTTGCATCTGCAAAGACCCTTTTCCCGAGTCAGGTGACACTCACAGGTTTCAGGGATTCGGATGTGGACATACCTCTTGTGGGGCCAGGATTCAACCCACAACGGAATCATAAACCACTTTCAGAATCTGAGGAGAGCCAAGGACTGTGAATCCCGTCACTGCTGGAAGCCGAGGCTGAGACAAGGGTTTCTGTACACATAATTTCTGGAGGGAGTGCTCCAAGAAGGGGAGTGAGGAAAGCAGGCTAGGGCGGGGGGCAAAAGCTGAGCAAGAAGTGGCCTCATCTGAGGACTAGCTTCTGCCCGATCTCCTGAGCTGTCCTGGACCCTGAATTGCACTAGAGCTGTTCCTACCTGGAGGCAAGGGGTGGCCTTTGTACCCCAAGTCAGTCAATTTCCCCTGGTGGGGGGCAGGTATAGTCTCTCTGGCCGGGAGCTCCCTGTAGGCCAAGGAGGATTCATCAAAGAAGTGGGTAGGAACACTCACAGCAGCGCCTGGGGGTGAGTTAAAGGGATCTGGCCGAGGACCCACAACATCTGTTGCAGACTCTCTAGAAAAATCACACACACACCCCATTCAATCTCAGGGACTCCAGAGACGCTCTGAAGCCATGGACTCCAGGTTAAGGGCCTGTGACCACTGCCGACCTAACACTTCTGGCCTGTCAGCCCACCTTGCCCCCTTTCCTCCTCTCCCAGAGGAAATGATGGGTGGTGTCCGGGAGGCGGATGCAGCACACTCAAACCAATCGTCTTCTGACTGCCCTCCTGCAGAGCAGGCATCCCGCCCTAAGGAGGGGCCCAGCTCAGGGTGGGTGAGATGAATTCAAAGGAAAGTCCCTTTGGCCACAGATGCACAGCCCTCCTTTCTAATCAGCTTTTCAGTAATAAAGCTATTAGCTTAATCTCCACCTGTCCAACTCCCACGTCTCTCAAGTAGTTCCGAGTCCAAGCCGGGAAACGAGAGGGTATTTACAAACCTCCTAAGACCCCAAGTCATGTCATCAAAGACAGTGACCCTCAAAGTATGATCTGTGGGCTGGCGGCCAATTTTCAAACTGCTGCCCGATGGCTCGCCCCAGGACGTGATCAACGCTCTGCCTCTTCACTGGGAAAGCTCGCTACCAGAACAGTCGGCTGACCTCGACAGCGCGCGCTGTGGTGCTGAGGACTCCGTTCCCGTGCAAAGCGGACCGGCACCTTGAGCGGCAATGACAGAGGCCGTTGTCGACAAACCTGGGATGCTGCGCCCGAGAGGCTGATGAGACAGGTGGGCCTGACCTGAAGGGCTCTCATCTGAAACACGGAGGACAGAATAAAGGGCATAAGTAGAAAAGAGACAACATCTGACTCAAAATAATACAATGGTAACAAAATGATTAATGGGTGACTGTTCAGAGTCTTCACCACCACTGCTGTGCTGCTGGCCGGGCTCTTGGAGGCCTCATCAGGGCAATGGGCAGGTGCCATGGCTGTACGGGGAAGGACCCAAAAGTACTTGTGGGGAAGAGCAGAGTGGAGACAAGGGGAGGTGGTCGAAGGGGAAGTCCTGTGGGCTGGATGTGGGAGTGGGATGCGGGGCTGGTGCGGTTTGGAGAGCAGCCACCATCATGGGGGGAAGGACTAAGTGGAGTTGGAACTGTCATGGAGGGTCCCCCACCAGCCTGGGCCCCTTGGCAGGTGCTAGCAATGTGCTCATGTTTTTGTAAATTCTGAAAAAATTCAGCTATTTCACCGCAAATGGCTAAGACCACGATCTCTTTTTGCTCCATTTCTGCTTCTCCTGTCAGATGACTACAGTTAGTTTAGGTGTAGTGGGCTGTTGAGTACGTGGCTCAGTGGCTTCTCTGTGTAGCCAAGGGTGTGGGGCCAGAGGTTTCAGGGATGTGAATGGGCCCCAGGGCACTTGGCAACAGAAGTGTGTGAGAAGTTGGGGAGAAGCAAGGTTTGAAACCCATGAAGCCAGAAGGCAGCTGGTGGAAAATGCTCCCGGTTACCAGAGGTGTGAGATGTAAGTGGAGGATTCAATTCATATCAATGCCTAATCAGGACAGAAGATCCCTTCTGCTAGGAATATACTCCATAACGCAGTGACCTCAACTATAAACACACCACACATTTTTTTTTCTGCTGGCAATTACACGAAATGGATTTGATCAGAACTCCTGTGTCCTATGCAAGAACCAGTAGCAATACTGCGAGGAGCCAAGTACATCCGTGTGCAAAGTCATGTGTCTTCTACATCCTACGTCTACTGGAATGCAAATATGTGTATCTGATGCACCTTATCCTGATGTGGCCCGGCATGTGAAACTGCCCCAGCAGCAGCAAAACCATCTCAGAAACAAGTGCTCTGTGACAGAGCCTCCACACATTTTCATTAGTAAGTCAACGTATTATAAGAACGATTTGATTACAATAACACGGTGCGCTACAACACAGTGGCCGAGACACATTTGAATTTGGATGTCTTAATTTCAGATACATTTTGTATATTCTTTCTGAATTACTGATCACATCTCCCAGCCAATGACTGGTGAGCCATGGTAGCTAAGGGCCCTGCCTTTTCTGGGTAGTCCCTAGTCAATGAGTGAGCCGGACAGCAGTACAAGGGTCTCGCCACTTCCCCTTGACCCAGGACCCCTCCATCAAGGAATCTGCTCTAGAGCTCCCTTCTGGGCTGGCCAGGGCTCTGCCAGGTCTGCACTGCTGTCTGATGGCACCCTCTTTCCTTCACAGGTGTTATTTTTCAATAAACCTTTTGTACTCCGAACTCCTCAGCATCTGCTTCCAGGAGAACCCAACCTGTGGCACTATTACAGACCAAAATAGAGTCTCATTTTTCAGCTCTGTGACATGTATTAGTAAGAACTTAGGAAAGATTAACTTGGAATATGTATTAGTCAGATATTGACACAATAATGCTGGGTAACAAACAACCACAGAAGCTCAGAAGTATACAATAAGCATTTATTTCTTGTGCATGCAAAGGAGAGTTAGCTGGGGCTGTTCTGCTTCAGGCTGCAGGCCTCTGGAGCAGCTCTGTTGCATGTGTTGCATTCTGGGACCTGGGCTGAAGTTATCAGAGGGAAGCTCTTCTCCTGGCAGATTACTGGAGTGTAAGAGAGCAAGCCACATGCCTGTGCACAAGCGCATTTCAAGCCTCTGCTCATATTATGTTCACTAGCACTGACTAAAGCAAGTCGCATGGCCAAATGTGACATGAAGGGGTAAAGAATGACTTGAGCCCCTGAGGCCACGGCAAAGGGATTGGATGTATACTGCTATTACGGGGACTGGTAATTCACCTATTGCCAGTAACGGTTCGTCAAGTTGGTATAAGACTCGACATAACCATACTTAGCTCATACTTCCCAGTTATGCATCCATTCTGGAACACTGTTAATGCTTATTTACAGGGCTTTCTCTGGGGTTAAGGCACATATAGATGTAGAGATAACTGGATAACCGTAAGATTTCTGGGGACTCCTGAAGATAATTCAGATTAAAAGGTTTTCTGGATATGCAAAGGCAAAATCTAATGCTCCTCTATTACAATGTCATATACGAATATGCTTCCTAGTTCAGTGGAATCTGATTTAACACTTTAGGTGGAATATATGCTGTGGATCTATATTGCTGTTGAATACCTGTTTCAGGACATATACATTTAAACCACTTTCTTGAGGTATGTTTGACATACAGAATACTGTATTTATTTAAGTTTTTTGGGGGGAGGAGGGGCAGAGGCAGAGAGAGAAGGAGAATCCCAAGCAGGCTCCCAGCGTGGAGCCCCACATGGGGCTCGATCCCACAATCCTGAGATCATGACCTGAGCCAAAATCAAGAGTCAGACGCTTACCTGAGCCACCCAGGCACCCTCAAGAAATATACAGTTTAAAATTGAAATTGTTCTAAAAAGCGTATGATGAAAAATAGCAGTCCCTGCCCCACCACCCCCTTTCCTCTACCCTGCTACACACAGGCAACCACTCACTCTTCTAGCAGTTTCCAAGACATAGGCCTACACAGCTATTTTTTAAATGACCAATAGATACTACTGACTTCCTGCTATGGCAGATGAAGATTTAGCTCTTTCACCACCAACAACCCCGGAGTCTGCTTCCCCATCCTCTCAGAGTTTATGATAAACTTTGGCTAAATCAATAATCAGTGTTTACATTATCAAGCACATGTAACAATTGCTCAATGATGAGCCAGGAAGTTTGCCATTACATGCCCCCCACTTTTTTAAATAACTTCCAGTTATTCTGTTATTCTTGGTATTCTGCTTTGTGTTTATGTTTGTACTGTTTTTGTTTCATAAAAAATTTCCCTAAAGTCTCTAACAGATCCTTCAATTACCTATCAATTTAATCTTTTCAGAACACTTAAATGCAGTGGCTCGCCTATGAGTTTCCTGGAACCCTCCTTCCCACAGCCTTGCGTCCTTCTGCTCCAACGTGGGCCTGTCACACATCCTGGTGATTCCTTCCACCGCTTTCCTCAATTACAACCCTTATTTCCTAGATCCCATGTCTTCCTCTTTCTTGGTTTAGCCCCTGGTTTTGCAGAAGCACCTTCTCTGGGTACATGGCAAATGCTGGCAAGGATGCTGTAGATGTGTCCACTCGTGCAGCTGTTCTGGAGAGCCATCTGGCAGTTTCAATCAAATGAAGAATACATGTAAACGCTCTGACCTAACAGTCTTGCTTCAGAGCACATATCAAAGGCAAACGCTCACATGAGTCCCTAAGAGGACACGTATGAGGATGGTCCCCATAATGCTGTTTATGTGTTTGTGTGCACAGACTTCTGATTTCTGTAGATAACTGTATACCTTATCACTTCGTTGAGTTCTCCTAATAACAGTTTTTCAGTTGATTCCTTTGGGTTTTCTAAGTACTTGATCATGCCATCAATAAACAGCAGAAGTTTTACTTCCTCTTCTCCACTTTTTATAGATCTAATTTCTTCCTCTTGTCCGATTGCTTTGGTTAATACCTTCAGTACAATGTTAATTGGTGGTAGAGACAGAAATTCTTGTCCTGACTTTAGAAGGGCTACGAGCCATTACATTTCATTTAATTTTTATTACACATTGGATTTCTTTTTTACTTTTTTTAAAAATGTAATTTCTATACCCAACATGGGACTTGAACTCATCACACCAAGACCGAGTCACACGCTCTACTGAGCCAGCCAGGTGCCCCTCATTATTACTGTATTTTTAACTTTCTTTTTAAATTGTGGAATGACTCATACACACATATAAACATACAAAAATGTGTGTGTAAAATACATATGTATTATTAAGAAGACTAAGAATAAAACCAATACCGGTGTCCTATTCACTCAGGTTAAGAAACATTATTAGATCTTGGAAGTTCCCTGGGAACCTCTGCCTAAGGTGGCTGCCATCTTGTCTTTTGGGTTATCATTTTGTAGTAGATGGGGGGGTGGGGGTAATGTGCTATGACAAAGATATTCAAGGACACCGCATTAGAGGGGCGCCTGGGTGGCTCAGTCGGTTAAGCAGCTGACTCGACTTCGGCTCAGGTCATGATCTCAGGGTCCTGGGATCGAGCCCCATGTTGGGTTCCGTGCACAGCAAGGAGTCTGCTTGAGGATTCTCTCCCTCTCCCTCTGCCCCACCCCCCAGCTCACACTCTCTGTCAAATAAATACATCTTAAAAAAAAAAAAAAAAAGATACTGCATTAGAAAATGAAGAAGTGTTTCTTTTTCACATCTAGACCCACATGAACACTCCGGGCTGGTGAGGCGGCTCCTGCTCTAAATGGTCATTAAGGGAAACAGATTCTTCATATCTTTGTTTTCTGTTGCTAGGATGTTTTACTGTCTGTGTGGTTGAAGCTGTGTCACTGGCACTTCTGGGTGCCAGCCAGCAATAAAGGGGAAAGAAATAATGGGAAAGGCACCCTAAAGTCTTAGACCCAGACCCAGAAGCAGCACATCACTTCTACTTAGGCTCCAATAGCAACACTTTTGTCACACAGCCATCCACATGCTGCTCAATTACAACTCTGTTACCAGGGGAGATGGGGAGAATGGGTTTTGGTACACAAAATCCATCACTCATTCCCTTGACTTCCTTTGTGTAGGAAGGTGTTTTACCACCTTCATGTGTACCCCAACGGTATCTTTCAGTAAATAGAACGAAAACTAAACGGCACACATGTATCTACCTATGTAAGGAAAAGGCAACATTACCACTATCGGACTGAAGGCTTCCAGGAAAATAGAACTAAACAGAGGTTCTCCATCACAGGCTGGCTTCCGCTTCCCTAACTGCTTACAGGACCCCTTCCGGGTAAGAGCAGGGGACAACTATGTAGGAGGGCTCACACAGCAAACCCAAGAGTGCTCTCCTTAGAAAGGTCTGCTTGCTTCCAAGGTTGGACCTTGGCTGGTATCTGGGGACTTGGATATCATTCCCTAAATAAGAGTGACCCTTTGTGTGTAAACTGTGCAGCAAACACTATAGTTTATGCTGAACACTTGCTTCCCTTCTGGGACTGGGTCAGTCTGGTATGTGCCTATATGGCTGGCCTCCAATAAAAACCCTGGGTGCTACGTCTGTAATGGATTAGCACAAATTCGGTGCTGGAGGAATTAAGCATGCCCTGTGTGACTGCACTTGGAGGACTCCCGGGTCACACCTGATTTCCTCTAGACTTTGCCCATGGCCTTTCTCCTTTGTTGACTGTGTGTCCATTCACTATAATCAAGCAAAACCTTGAGTACAACTACGTGCTGAATCCTGAACCTGGGGGTGGTCTGGGAGAACCTTCACAATAACGTTATGAAATGTGGGAAACACAGGGGTCACCACAGATGGAGCATTTGGCTGGACTACAGTGTGGGTCAGGTTCAGTGTGTCTCTCAGGAATAGTGCCAAGATGAGTGGGATTTGCTGTACTTTCTGCTTCTTAGTTCATCCTGCCCTACCTCCTGCTCTCAGGAGGGGGTCAGAGCAGAATATTTCTATGGTGTAAAATGAAGGTTCTCAGTTAATGCTGGTGGCAGGGAATTCATTAGTACAAGGTCAAGGCAAACCAAGCAAAGATGAGATTCTGGACCAGGACAACCAGGGCACTCTGACCCTAGACAAAATGGTATGACAATGGCAGTGGGCATTGGCACCTGCTCCAGTCTGGACTGGGTGGCCCTTTACATCTGATGCACAACTATTATCACCACCTTCCTGGTGGTTCCGCGTGCCTTTCCCTCTTATTTCCTATACTGCTTGTCTCTCTTGATTTGGTGGAGCAAATCTTCATGGCTCCCTGAGAGAGGGTCCATGGACGGTAAATTGAGACCTTACATGTCCAAAAATGTCTTTATTCTAACTCCATACTTGATTGCTAGGTTTAGTTAGAGGTTGGAAGAAACTTTTCCTCAGAATTTTGGAAGTATTTCTCCACTGTTCTCTTTCGTTCAGTGAATTTTTATTGAGAACCTAATACACGCCTGGCAGTGCTCTAAGCACGTGGGATACATCAATGACTAAGAAAAAGACAGAGTCCAACAGCTTATGATCCAGATTGAGTTCTCGCTTTTGGTGTAGTTGCTGAGAAGTCTAAAGCCAATCTGATTTCTAATCCTTTGTATGTGACATTTTCTCTGCCAGCTTGCGGGATAGTCTCTTTATTCCAAGCGTTCAAAAAGCTCACAGTGTTGTGCCTTGTATGGATTTATTTTCATCCATTCTGCTGGGTACTTGGTAGGCTCATTTGTTCTGTAGACTCATGTCCTTCAGTTCTGGACATTTTTCTTGAACATTCTGTAGAGAATTTCCTCATCCAGTGTTTGGATGCTGGACTTCTCTCTCAGGGTGGCACTCTTTCTTATCTCCAGTTCTACTAAGATTCGTCTTGTTGCTCTTCCTGGGAGATTTTCTCAATTTTCTTTTCCAACCCTTCTTGTGTTTTTATTTCTGCTACCCACATTTTTAATATCCAAGAGATTTTTTTCTTATAAAAATGTCATCCTGTTTGTTTCATAGATACAATATGAACTTACCAGAGAATATCAGCATGTTTTAAATTTTTCATCTCCCTGCATAGCCTATTTTTTCCAACATTGTTTTCCCCCCCGTTCATTTGTTTTCATCTCTAAAATTCATGTTTAGAGGTTTTTCTCAGATGTATGGATATATCCCTGGTTGCCTGCTTATGATTAAGAGCCAGGGACTAGGGGCACCTGGGTGGCTCAGTCAGTTAACAGCATCTGCCTTCGGCTCAGGTCATGATCCTGGGGTCCAGGGATGGAGCCCCATGCTGGGCTCCCTGCTCAGCAGGGGAGTCTGCTTCTCCCTCTCCCTCTGCCCCTGCTCGTGTGTGCTCTCTCTTGCTCTCTCTCTCTCTCTCAAATAAATAAATAAAATCTTGGGGGAAAAGAGAGAGCCAGGGACTAAAAAACACTTTGGAAGATCTGAACACATGGTTTTAAGATTTTTAGACTTTGGGGTTCACTTCAGAGTAATCTGTATGGGACATTTGTTAGGGGAACTCTTATGCCTCTATCTTGGGAACTGGCAGACTCTCCAGAAAAGAACCTTTAAAATTTCTGCATGGAGAGTAAAGATTTGGTTGTGTCAGCCTAGTGGGAAGAAGAGGCTGAGGATCCCAGCATTCAATAATCACATGCTCTCTTAATCCCTATCTTCAAAATACTACTTGTGACCTTAATTTGGCTTAGTATCCCCTATACAGAAAGTCTTTTGTTTTGTCTTTTCCACTTAGATTTCTGCTAGGATGAGGAATCTAAATTGGTGAGGATATATGTAGGATAAACCCCAAGAAGTGGGGTTGCTGGATCGAAGAGTGCATACATTTTTAATTTAATTTAACTTAATTTAAATTTAATTTGAGTTCCATGCCCAGCGTGGAGCCCAACTTGGGGCTTGAACTCATGACCCTGAGATCAAGATCTGAGCTGAAATCAAGAGTTGGACGCTTAACCAACTGAACCACCCAGGTGGTTACATTTTCAATTTGTATTGGTTATTGCCAATTTATGCTCTATTGAGCTTGTATCATATATACCACCAAAAGCAATATATGTTTCTTCATACCTTGTAAATAGTCATCAAACTTTTTGACTTTGAAAAAAAAGTGGAGGATATTTAACCTATGTTATTTTAATTTACATTTTTTTAAAAGATTTTATTTATTTGTCAGATAGACAGAGAGCACAAGCCGGGGGAGCGGCAGGCGGAGGGAGAAGCATGCTCTCTGCTGAGCAAGGAGCCCGATGTGGGGCTCTACCCCAGTACCTTGAGATCATGACCTAGCCAAAAGCAGACATTTAACTGACTAAGCCACCCAGGCATCCCAAATTTACATTTTCCTTAAGTTTGAGATTGAGTATCTTTTCATGGTTGAGACATGTTTCCATTTTATTTTCTCTTAAATGTTTGCTCACATATCCTTTGCCCATTGCATTGTTAACTGATTTATAGGAGCTCTTCACTTTTTCCAGTTTCTGGTTTGTTGAATTTGCTTATGGTGGTTTATTAGAAAGGAACACTGTTGTTTTTTTAACAAAGCACTTTCACTTTCTATGCAAAGGCGATTCAGAGAACTTACATAAAGGTGTGAGATGGTCAGCTAAGCAGGGAGCCGCCAGTGTGGTTTGGACAATGCTGCCACGGGAGCAGGGCCAGGGCCCCCCATCCCACAGGCTGCCTGCGGGGCCTTCTGCTTTTCCTGATAGGACGTGGTCAAAGGGACAGCAGGGAGAGAAAAGTAGACAGCCCTAGCCTCCACTGTGCCTGCCCTTCCCTAATTACCCAGTGAGTGAGGTTTTTGGGCCTTGCCTGAGCTCCATCATGTCTGAGTTTGGGGGTGTTAGAAACAGGGGGATAAGTAGAATAAAATTGCCCTTTTGAAACATACATTTCCTTGTTTATTTTATTTTTTAAAGATTTTATTTATTCGACAGAGGGAGACAGCAAGAGAGGGAACGCAAGCAGGGGGAGTGGGAGAGGGAGAAGCAGGCTTCCCACTGAGCAGGGAGCCTGATGCGGGGGTCGATCCCAGGACCCTGGGATCCTGACCTGAGCTGAAGGCAGACGCTTAACAACTGAGCCACCCGGTGCCCCTATTTTCTGTTATTTTTTTAAAAAGATTTATTTATTTTGAGAGAGAGAGAGAGAAAGCAGGAGGTGCAGAGGGAGAGGAAGAGAGAATCTTAAGCAGGCTCCACACTCAGCGTGGAGCCCCATGATGGGCTAGATTCTCAGGACCCTGAGGATCATGACCTGAGCCAAAATCAAGAGTCGGATGCTTAACCGACTGAGCCACCCAGGTGCCCCTTGTTATTGTTTTGTCTTAAGAGGGAAAGGACCCTGCAAGGCCCTTTGTGGGGGGACCAAAATGCCATCATAGTAGTAAAGACTACAGCATCTACAAGTATTGAGAGGGGAAAATATTCTTCAGTGTGGTCAAATTTCTTCTATGGTTTCTGCATCTTTTGTCTAATTGAGAAAGACCCACATTCTGAGATTATTAAAAATTTCTCTTGGGCATCTGCCTTTGGCTTGGGTCATGATCCCGGGGTCCTGGGATCAAGTCCCTGCATCGGGCTCCCTGCTCAGCGGGGAGTCTGCGTCTCCCTCTGTTGCCCCCCTGCTTGTGCTCTCTTGCTCTGACAAATAAATAAATTAAATCTTCAAAAAAAAAAAAAAAGCCAAAAGCACTTGACAAGGATGACAGGACACAAACACCATTAAAAAAAAGGGGGTCTCCTCTTACTGCCCATATTATTTTTCTTTTTTGTATTTTAATTTTTTCTTCATTTGGATTTTGACCCCAGATGGCTACCCAGTTGTCCTAACCTTATTTATTGAATAGTCACCTTTTACTAGGACATTTTAAGTAACGTTTTAAAAATTACACACAAAATTCTTGTGTATTTGGGTTTATTTCTGGAATTCTTGTTCTGTTGACCTATTTGTGTGCCTATGCTCCACTATTACAATTATTACAGTTTTGTCTTTTAATATTTGATAGAGCTGATTCCCCATTTACTCTTTATAGAATCTCCAGCGCTCTTTTTGTTTTTACTTTTTCCACTTGAACTTTGAAATCATCTTGTCCAGTTTCTAAACATGGTTTGGAATTTAATGGAATCACATTGAATTTATGGGTTAAAATACATTTATGATGCTGAGTCTTTCTATTCAACAGCATGGTGTGCCTTGCCATTTGTTTAGTTGTGCTTCTGAGTCCTTGTGTAGCACTGTGAAGTTTTTACCCTAAAGATCTTACTGTTCTGGGGTGTGTGGCTGGCTCAGTCAGTAGACGATGTGACTCTCAATCTCTGGGTTATGAGTTTGAGCCCCAGGAGGGGTGGGTGTAGAGATTACTTAAAAAAATTAAAAAAAAAAATTTTTTTTTAAAGAGGGGCACCTTAGATACATTCTAAGACCCCCAGTGGATGTTTGAAACCGTGGAGCGTACTGAATCCTGTATGTATGTTTTTTCCTGTACATATGTATGTGTGATAAGGCTTAATTATTACCAGTCAGGCACAGGAAGAGATTAAAAACAATAACACGACAGAGCAACTATAATGAAATACTGTAATAAACTATATGTGAGTGTGTTCTCTCTTTCAAAAGAGCTTCTTGTATCGTACTCAACCAAACTTCCTCTTTTTGGGTGAGATGTGAAATGATAAAATTCCCATGTGATGAGATGGAAGTGAGGTGAGTAAGGCAGGCATCGTGATATAGCACGAGGCTACTAGTGACCTGACAACAGTCAGAAGGAGGATCATCTGCTTCTGGACCACAGTTAACCACATGTAACTGAAAGAGTGGAAAGCAGAACCATAGATAAGAGGCACTACTGTATGTATACGTTTCAACTTTTCAGAAATGAAATCATATTATACTTACTCATCTGCAACTTGTTTTTTTACTGAATATATTTTGGACAGCTTTCCATGTCAGTCCAAATGGGCTTATGCATTTATTTTTTTATTTTTTTATTTTTTTTTAAAGATTTTATTTATTTATTTGAGAGAGCGAGAATGAGAGAGAGAGAGCACATGAGAGGGGGGAGGGTCAGAGGGAGAAGCAGACTCCCTGATGAGCAGGGAGCCCGATGCGGGACTCGATCCCGGGACTCCAGGATCATGACCTGAGCCGAAGGCAGTCGCTTAACCAACTGAGCCACCCAGGCGCCCTGCATTTATTTTTTTTAACAACTGCAATGTATGGAATTTCCATAATTTATCTAACTCTTTATTGATGGGTATTTAGGTAATTTCCAATTTTTCATGATTATGAACAATGCTTCAGGGAAAATCCTTGTATACATAAATTTTATACATTTGTGAGGATAAATTGCTAAGAATTGGAGTTGTTGACTCAAATCATGTTAACTACAATAAATATTTTGACAGTCATTCACAAATTGCCCTCCAAATAGTAGCAATTTTCATTCTGGTATACCAATGCCTCTTTTTTAAACTTTTTTTTATTATGTTAATCACCATACATTACATCATTAGTTTTTGATGTAGTGTTCCATGATTCATTCTTTGCATATAACACCCAGTGCTCCATTCAATACGTGCCCTCTTTAATACCCATCACCAGGCTAACCCATCCCCCCACCCCCAACCCTCCAGAGCCCTCAGATTGTTTCTCAGAGTCCATAGTCTCTCATGGTTCGTCTCCCTCTCCGATTTCCCCCCTTCGTCTTTCCCTTCCTACTATCATCTTCTTTTTTTTTAACATATAATGTATTATTTGTTTCAGAGGTACAGGTCTGTGATTCAACAGTCTTACACAATTCACAGCGCTCACCATAGCACATATCCTCCCCAATGTCTATCACCCAGCCACCCCAACCCTCCCACACCCCACCAGTCCAGCAACCCTCAGTTTGTTTCCTGAGATTAAGAATTCCTCATATCGACAAATTAAGGAGTCGATCCCATTTACAACTGCACCCAAAACCATAAGATACCTAGAAATAAATCTAACCAAAGAAGCAAAGGATCTGTACTCAGAAAACTATAAAATACTCATGAAAGAAATTGAGGAAGACACAAAGAAATGGAAAAACGTTCCATGCTCATGGGTTGGAAGAACAAATATTGTGAACATGTCAATGCTACCTAGAGCAATCTACACATTCAATGCAATCCCCATCAAAATACCATCCACTTTTTTCAAAGAAATGGAACAAATAATCCTAAAATTTGTATGGAACCAGAAGAGACCCCGAATAGCCAGAGGAATGTTGAAAAAGAAAAGCAAAGCTGGCGGCATCACAATTCCGGACTTACAGCTCTATTACAAAGCTGTCATCATCAAGATAGTATGGTACTGGCACAAAAACAGACACAGAGATCAATGGAACAGAATCGAGAGCCCAGAAATGGACCCTCAACTCTATGGTCAACTCATCTTTGACAAAGCAGGAAAGAATGTTCAATGGAAAAAAGACAGTCTCTTCAACAAATGGTGTTGGGAAAATTGGACAGCCACATGCAGAAGAATGAAACTGGACCATTTCCTTACACCACACACAAAAACAGACTCCAAATGGTTGAAAGACCTAAACGTGAGACAGGAGTCCATCAAAATCCTAAAGGAGAACACAGGCAGCAACCTCTTCAACCTCAGCCGCAGCGACTTCTTCCTAGAAACAACGCCAAAGGCAAGGGAAGCAAGGGCAAAAATGAACTATTGGGATTTCATCAAGATAAAAAGCTTTTGCACAGCAAAAGAAACAGTCCACAAAACCAAAAGACAACGGACAGAATGGGAGAAAATATTTGCAAATGACATATCAGAAAAAGGGCTAGTATCCAAAATCTATAAAGAACTTATCAAACTCAACACCCAAAGAACAAATAATCCAATCAAGAAATGGGCAGAAGACATGAACAGACATTTTTCCAAAGAAGACATCCAAATGGCCAACAGACACATGAAAAAGTGCTCAACATCGCTAGGCATCAGGGAAATCCAAATCAAAACCTCAATGAGATATCACATCACACTCGTCAGAATGGCTAGAATTAACAAGTCAGGAAACGACAGATGTTGGCGGAGATGCGGAGAAAGGGGAACCCTCCTACACTGTTGGTGGGAATGCAAGCTGGTGCAGCCCCTCTGGCAAACAGTATGGAGGTTCCTCAAACAATTGAAGATAGAGCTACCATACGATCCAGCAATTGCACTACTGGGTATTTAGCACAAAGATACAAATGTAGGGATCCGAAGGGGTACGTGCACCCCGATGTTTATAGCAGCAATGTCCACAATAGTCAAACTGTGGAAAGAGCCAAGATGTCCATCGACAGATGAATGGACACAGAAGATGTGGTATATATACACAATGGAATATTATGCAGCCATCAAAAGGAATGAGATCTTGCCATTTGCAATGACGTGGATGGAACTGGAGGGTGTTACACTGAGTGAAATAAGTCAATCAGAGAAAGACATGTATCCTATGACCTCACTGATATGAGGAATTCTTAATCTCAGGAAACAAACTGAGGGTTGCTGGAGTGGTGGGGGGTGGGAGGGATGGGGTGGCTGGGTAACAGACATTGGGGAGGGTATGTGCTATGGTGAGTGCTGTGAATTGTGCAAGACTGTTGAATCACAGATCTGTACCTCTGAAACAAATAATGCAATATATGTTAAGAAAAAAAAAAAAAAGAAGGGCGCCTGGGTGGCTCAGATGGTTGAGCGTCTGCCTTTGGCTCGGGTCATGATCCCGGGGTCCTGGGATCGAGTCCCGCATCAGGCTCCTTGCTCCTTGGGAGCCTGCTTCTCCCTCTGCCTCTCTCTCTCTCTCTCTCTCTGTCTCTCATGAATAAATAAATAAAAAGTTAAAAAAAAAAAAGAAGATAGCAGGAGGGAAAGAATGAAGGGGGGGAAATCGGAGAGGGAGACCAACCATGAGAGACGATGCACTCTGAAAAACAAACTGAAGGTTCTAGAGGGGAGGGGGGTGGGAGGATGGGTTAGCCTGGTGATGGGTATTAAAGAGGGCACGTTCTGCGTGGAGCACTGGGTGTTATGCACAAACAATGAATCATGGAACACTACATCCAAAACTAATGATGTAATGTATGGTGATTAACATAACAATAAAAAATAAAAAAAAAGAATTCCTCATATCAGTGAGATATGATACATGTCTTTCTGATTGACTTATTTCACTCAGCAGAATACCCTCCACAATGCCTCTTAATACTTGTACAAACATGAAACTCTGTGGCAATACGATTATCAATTTATATATTGGTAATTGATATTTTCCAATGTGATAGTAAAAAATTGTTTTAGTTTGCATATCTTTCATTAGAAAAGTTGAGCATCTTGGAGTGGGGAAGTTCTTCTAGGCATGACAGGAAACAAAGAAGTCATAAACAGGGCATCTGGGTGGCTCAGTTGTACGCATCTACCTCTGGCTCAGGTCATGATCTTGGAGTCCCGGGATCGAGCCCCGCATTGGGCTCCCTGCTCAGTGGAGTCTGCTTCTCCCTCTGACCCTCACCCTGCTTGTGCTCTCTCTCACCCTGTCTCTCTCTAAAATAAATAAATAAAATCTTAAAAAAAAGTCATAAACAAAGTCTGATAAATGCAACTTTTGTAAATTGCTTGCTTATGTCCTTTGGCTATTTTTTCCTACTGGGTAATGTTTCCTTTCTAATGACTAAAAAGAAGCATTTTTAAATTTAGGGATTATATGCACTTGTCATATGTGTTACAAATATTTTTTCTAAGTTTGTTGTCTTTTTGAATGGTGTTTTGTATGCAAGATACAGAATAAAAATATCTAGCTTATTTGTTTAGCGCTATGTTTAGAAAAGTCTTCCCTATTTCAAGATCATGAATATACTTATTCAAGTAGTTTTTTTAATTCTTATGGTTAATTTTTCTATTTAAATCTTTGATCCATCTGGAGTTTATTTTGGAATGAGAAGTAGGGACCCGTATTTTATTATAAATGGATAGTTGGTTGTTCCAATACCTTTTATTAAATTAACCCTGCCATCTTTACCATATGTCCATTTTTACTGTGGTCTAATTCTTTACTTTATTATAGTGTATTGATGTTTTAATTAAGGAGGCTTTATAATACATATTAATATTCGGGAGGCAAACATTACTTTTCTTTTTTTCAGAATTTCCCATGATTCTCAAATATTTTATTCTGCCAAATGAAATTTAGAATAGTTTTGACAAGTTCTAAAGAAATTCTGTTTAGATTTGGACTGCATTCAATTTATACATTAATTCAGAAAGACCTGGCATTTTCCCACAACCTCTACGGTCAACTCATCTTCGACAAAGCAGGAAGGAATGTCCAACGGAAAAAAGACAGTCTCTTCAACAAATGGTGTTGGGAAAACTGGACAGCAACATGCAGAAGAATGAAACTGGACCACTTTTTTACACCACACACAAAAATAAATTCAAAATGGGTTAAGACCTAAGTGTGACACAGGAATCCATTAAAATCCTAGAGAAGAACACAGGCAGCAACCTCTGTGACCTTGGCCACAGCAACATCTTACTAGACACATTTTCAAAGGTAAGGGAAACAAAAGCAAAAATGAACTATTGGGTCTTCATCAAGATAAAAAGCTTCTGCACAGCTACTCCGGGATCGTGACCTGAGCTTCTGCACAGTAATCCATCAACAAAACAAAAAGGCAGCCTAAAGAATGGGAGAAGATATTTGCAAATGACATATCTGATAAAGGGTTAGAATCCAAACTCTATAAAGAACTTATCAAACTCATCACCCAAAAACCAAATAATTCAGTCAAGAAACTGGTAGAAGACATTTTTCCAAAGAACACATACAGATGGCTAATAGACACATGAAAGATGCTCAACCTCACTCATCATCAGAGAAATACAAATCAAACCCACAATGAGATACCATCTCACACCTGTCAGAATGGCTAAAATTAACAACACAAGAAACAACGGGTGTCGGCGAGGATCTGGAGAAAGGGAAACCCTCTTACACTGTTGGTGGGAATGCAAGCTGGTGTAGCCACTCTGGAAAATAGTATGGAGGTTCCTCAAAAAGTTAAAAATAGAACTGCCCTATGATCCAGCAACTGCACTACTAGGTATTTACCCAAAGAATACAAAAATACTGATTTGAAGGGATACATGCACCCTGATGTTTATAGCAGCAATGTCCACAATAGCTAAAATATGGAAAGAGCCCAGATGTCCATCAACTTGATGAATGGATAAAGAAGATGAGGTGTGTATACACACACACACACACACACACACGATTATAAAGATGTGGTGTGTGTGTATATACACACAAGATTATTCAGTCATAATAAAGAATGAAATCTTGCCATTTGCAATAACATGGATGGAGCTAGAGAGTGTTATGCTAAGCAAAATAAGTCAGTCAGAGAAAGACAAATACCATATGATTCCACTCATATGTGGAATTGAAGAAACAAAACAGACGAACATAGAGGAAGGAAGAGAAAAAGAAAAAGAGAGAGGGAGGCAAACCATAAGAGATTTTTTTTTTTTTTAAAGATTTAATTGTCAGAGAGAGAGCGCAAGCAGGGGGAGCAGCAGGCAGAGGCAGAGGGAGAAGCAGGCTCCCCACCGAGCAGGGAGCCTGATGCAGGGCTTGATCCCAGGACCCTGGGATCATGACCTGAGCTGAAGGCAGAGGCTTAACTGACTGAGCCACCCAGGTGCCCCATAAGAGACACTTAATGACAGAGAACAAACAGGGTTGCTGGGGGAGGTGGGTGGGGGATGGGCTAGATGGGGGATGGGTATTAAGGAGGGCACTTGTGATGAGTACTGGGTGTTGTATGTAATTGATAAATCACTGAATTCTATTCCTGAAACCAACATTACACTATATGTTAACTAACTAGAATTTATATAAAAACCTGAAACAAAGACTGGCATTTTCACAGTGTTGTGTCTTCTTACCCCAAAACAAGGTATTTCATTTATTTTAGTTTCTTTACAGAGTTTTATAGTATTCTTCAAGTAGTTTTTGAAACTTTCTAAGTATATTCAGAGACATTGTACAGCTCAACCCCAGGGGGCACTACCCACACTGTGGTCAGTGAGATTAAAAGCCCCCACCTTCCCTGTGTGATAGGTACGAACAACTATGAGTTTATTCCTCTTTTTAATTTTGCTATTGTGAGTGATAGGAGTGATATTTCCTTTTGTTTTATTTAAATTACTATTTTCACGAGAAAGTTTGAATACTGATTTTATAACCTGCTGCCCTATTACACTGTCTTAAGACTTTTTCAGTTGATCCCCTTAGGTTTCCAAACATATAGTCCTATATAAATTATGATAACTTCATTTTGAACTTTTTCCTACTGTACTGGCTAGCGCTTCTAGCACAATATTAAATAATGGAATCTTGAGTAGAATTCATGACACGTCTTTTGACCTTAAGTCCAACGCTCTTTTTTGGGTACATATTCAATCCACAAAACAGTCCTGAGCAACAGTCACCTTTTATAATCTATTCTTATCCCAATAGGCAGATCGAGAACTGCAATAAATATCCAGTTGATAATTCTTACGCGAAATTCTCCAGCAAATTCAATATTCTATCTTACTAAAAATTGAAATGTGACCTTAAAGAAAGAGTATTCTCCAAGGATAAGTTATGGGGTTTTTTTTGGGGGGGGTGAGTGGGAGAGGAAAGTGGACAGAGCTGGGGCTAAGGCAGTGACTGAAAAATGGGCATGCCAAATAGGTATTTACTCGAAAGTCAAATGCATAAAATAAACAAGGGGCTGAACCACCCTCTACCACACCCATCAAAAAAAGGCTAGAAGCAGAACTATTTGAAAACACAGTGATATGACCCTAAAGCAAAGCTTAACCTCAGGTTAAGGTAGGAGAAAAGCAAGCATGGACAAGCACGTTTTCAAGTATGTGAACTGCAATCACATGTAGCTAGCAATCTAGTGAGAGAAGACAGCAATGTAATAAACATCATAATAAAGTTAAGTATTAACATGAAGTAGTAAAAGTTAGAGAATGTTTCTTAAAGGAGGTGGGACATTCATTTGGCAGATATAGGGAGTACCTACTGATTGCCAGCCCCCAACCTAGAAGCAAAGGATGAACAAGAAGAGAGGCTCCCTGTCCTCAGCGAGCTTGTAGTCCACTGGTAAAGGTGGATGTAACTCAAGTAAATACATAAATATGTGTGAAGATACTATGTGTATGTTATTAGAAGTCATGACAAGGCCCACAGAGGAAATAGAGATGCTGAGAGGGTAATAAGGTGACCTAACCTAGATGTGGGGTGTCAGGCAGAGCCTCTGTGAGAAAGCAGCCTTTCAGCTGGAATCTGAGGGAAGACCAGACAGAGGCGATGTGGAAGGTAAGGTACGAGGGATGAGGCAGCAGTGCAGCCCCTCCGATGAACACCGGTGAGAGGGAATCTAGCTTGTGCAAAGGCTCAAAAGCCCAGGTGGGACAGGTCTGAGGGGCTACAGGTGGTATAGCTCAGTAAGGGAACATGCAGAAATAGAAACACTGGGAAGAGAAAGAAAAAAAGCCCACAAAGATATCAGCAAGAAGGAAAAGGAGAAAACCAGAAATTCAGTTCAGTATGTGTTGAACATTTACTACGTGCTGCATGATCTACTAGGGGATTCTTTCAATTCCAAAGAGTTTTAGACTGGCTCCTCCTCTCAGTAAACTTGGTCTAGCTGGGTTCCTAACAGAAACATTCTCCTTTTAAGATAATCTTTCAGAGAATACTCCCTACCCCATCCTAGGCTAGATCTTTATAATATCATAAATTGTGTTTTTACTTTTTCAAACAGTAACTCTTAAAATGGAATTTGAAGTTAACAAACACATGTTCCTTCCTGTCACAGGTTCCCAACTGCTAATTCACTGAAGCCTGTGGCTAGAAATCACTATTTTACTGGTCACTTCCCAACAGTCCCAAATGTCCACGAAAGCACATTTGCTTTCACTCACACACACACTCACTCACTCAGGAAACTATAATTGAGATTATTAAGCTTGAATGCCCTTGCTCTAATCTCTAAAGAGATAAAATCCACAATGTTTATTGGGCTGCCTGGAAAGGCTGTTATTGAGCCTCTAACTGGAGGAGCTTAACAGTGAAAAATGAAGCTCTAGAAGTTCTAGCTACAAGAAGTAATGTCCTAATTTGGGTTCAGTTCTAAGAATATGCTAAGTAATAATTCAAATGGTTCTGTGCCTGTGACAGAATTTTACAGCCTTGTGACAAATGAGTCCTTCATTCTCTTCCTATATTTCTTCTTTCATTACTGTGGTATGGAACGCACATTTCTGTCTTATCCCTAGAGTCGGAGACAAAACAGCACACATGCAGCTGTATTTATAGGAAGGGCTGGGAGACAGCTGTGGATCTTTTAAGTCTGGGACTGGAGATGGGACACAGGTAGAGGTGTTTTGTTTTTAATGAGAGAAAGAGAGCCATTCTGTTGACAACTGCCAGCCCCACTGCCAAACATTCAGGCAGAACTGACCCCCCCACCCCCAGTCCGTCTTTGCTGTGGCTGCTCTCGCTAAGGTAATAGTTGATGCTGCACGGAAGGAGGCGGTGGTAGCTTGAGAGCTTGCTCAGGAGACAGGGTAAGGCACTGCTGGAGTATGTTATCCTAGACGAGGTAAGAGGAACTTATTACAAGAACATGGTGGAGAAATTAGTTTTGAAATGAAGAGACACCTCTTCCTTTGATCCTAGAAGAATAAGAAGATTCAGATAGAGATAAAAATACAGTTATAGGGGCGCCTGGGTGGCTGTCGATTAAGCCTCTGCCTTCAGCTCAGGTCATGATCCCAGGGTCCTGGGATTGAGCCCCGAGTCTGGCTCCCTACTCAGCAGGGGAGTCTGCTTCTCCCTCTCCCTCTGCCCACTGTTCGTGCTCTCTTGCTCACTCTCCCTTTCAAATAAATAAAATCTTTAAAAATGCAGGTATAACTTAGAAATCGAGGGAGGTTCATGCCCTATGGCAGAGACTCCAAACTTTGTAGATTCTCAGACCCATAACAGTTCTGTTTATTAGATGTCCAATCTAATAAGTACTTATTCCTAATAATTTAGTAGCTATTTGAAAAATAAATTGGACACTGTGCAGTTTGCTCTGGATTTCATTTAACAGCACATACAATTCACCCATTTAAAGTGTATAAATCAGTGGTTTTTAGTATATTCAGAATTGTGCAACTATCACCTCAGTCAATATTAGAATATTTTCGTCATCCCAAAAAGAAACCCCATACCCATTAAGTCACTTTTTCTCCCTCACCTTCCCTCCTCTAGGCAACCATTAACCCATTTTGTCTCAATAGATCTGCCTGCTCTTGACATTTCGTATAAATGGAATCACATGATGCATGTCTGCCTTCTTTCACCTGGCATAGGTTTTCAAGGTTTATCCATGTTACAGCACACATTGGTATTTTATTCCTTCTTATGGCTGAATAATAATCAATTGTGTGGATAGACCACATTTTGTTTATCCAGTCATCAGTTAATGGACATTGGGTTTGTTTCTATTTTTTGGCTATGATGACTAATGCTTCAATGAATACTCATGTGCAAGTTTTTGTGTGGATGTGTTTTCATTTCTCTTGGGTATATGCCTAAAGAGTGCAATTGCTGGGTCAAATGGTAACTTCAAACTTTTGAGGAATGTCAGATTAAATTCCAAGGTGCCTACACTGTTTTTACATTCCTACCAGAAGTATAGGAGGGTTTGAATTTCTCCACATACTCACCACTTACTATTGTCTTTTTTTTTTAAAGATTTATTTATTTATTTGAGAAAGCGAGAATGAGAGAGAGAGTACATGAGAGGGGGGAGGGTTAGAGGGAGAAGCAGGCTCCCCGCTGAGCAGGGAGCCCAATGGGGGACTCGATCCTGGGACTCCAGGATCATGACCTGAGCCGAAGGCAGTCGCTCAACCAACTGAGCCACCCAGGCGCCCCATTATGTGTCTTTTTGATCATAACCATCCTAGTGAGTGCAAAGTGGGATCTGACTGTGGTTTTTATTTGTAATTCTCTGATGACAGTGATGTTGAGCATCTTTTCCTGTGCTTATTGGCCATTTGTAGAACTTTGGAGACATGTCTATTCAGATCCTTCATCCATTTTAAAATTAGGTTACTTGCTTTTTGAATTGTAGGGGTTCTATATATTCTACATACTTATCAGCTATATACCTTATCAGATATGATTTGCAAATATTTTCTCCCATTCCGTGGGTTGTTTTTTCTAGTTTTGAGTTAAACAAAAAACTTCGAAGTAAAAAAAAATACATGTTTGCTTCACTTGAATTGCTATTCTTCCCCTTTTAGTAATGTGTAGTTTTAAAACGAGTGATTATTTTACTCCACAAGAGGTATCTCTTTGGAGACCTGAATTTAAATTTTATTTCTGCTAATACCTAGCTCTAAGGTAGTAACTTGGACAAGTCATTTCATGACTCTCTTAGTTTTCATGCTTATAAGAAGGGAATAATGGCACCTACTTTATAAGGTTATGCATGAAAATGAGAGCCTGTATAAGTACTGAGCATAATGCCCACATAGTAGGCTCCCACAAAATGTGCTGATTGACAGACTTTAAAAAGATCTTTAAAAAGCACTTATACTTAAAAAAAAGAAGTTACATTTCTAGATATGTGTGAAATATTAAGTATTGTATTCACTTTATAATAGTTATTAAAGAAATAAGATACTTTGTGCAAGATCAATGCGGGGAGCCTGCTTCTCCATCTGCCTGCTGTACCCCTTGCTTGTACTCTCTCTAATAAATAAATAAATAAATAAATAAAAACATGTCGTAATTTAGTAATCCTGATTGTGTGTCAGTTTTACCATCCTGCAAATCTGAGACAGAAAGTAGGCGTGCTATATTAAGGACACCATATTATGTGATGCTTTCCAAATTTGTTTTCAAGTCCCATAATAGTCTTATAAGGAAGTACCGAGTCATAATGTAATAATAGAATACGCTCAACCAACAAGAAAAATTGGAGAGATTGGTCAGTAAAGGTTTTTTTTTAATATACTTGGCTTTCCAGTTTTTTTTTTTAAGACTTTATTTATTTATTTGAGAGAGAGAGAATGAGAGATAGAGAGCACGAGAGGGAAGAGGGTCAGAGGGAGAAGCAGACTCCCCGCTGAGCAGGGAGCCCGATGCACGACTCGATCCCGGGATTCCAGGATCATGACCTGAGCCCGAAGGCAGTCGCTCAACCAACTGAGCCACCCAGGCGCCCGGTCAGTAAAGGTTTTTATTTTTTTTTTATTTTTTTTTAAAGTATTATCAAGAATTCATATAGTTCTTTTTTTTATATTTTATTTATTTATTCATGAGAGACAGAGGGGG